>NW_027192358.1:176106-451616 GCF_041956635.1 Thermomyces lanuginosus | reverse complement strand
AATTACGTTACGCTAAACCAAAATAGTTATTAAGACAATAGCATCCCATCCCACCAGGCGGTCAAACTGGCCATCTTTTTCCTCTTGAACCCGTTGATGGGACAGAAATGAATCCAATTGCCCGACTGATTCCTCCAGTGGCTCCAGCACTCCGATTCCCAGCAGCGCGGGCCACCCTCCTGTCGTCGTCTCTGTCAGCTGGCCGGCCAAGTCTGCCCCGCCAGATCCAGGCCAAACGCCACTATTCGCAACAACAGCCCCTGCCGCAGAACAACCGCTCGCAATACAAGGTCCTCCCGTTTGTCTTGATTATCCTGGGGGGCACCGGCCTGTACGTGCTGCTTGTTCGGTCCCGGGCGTCGGCGCGGAAAGCCGCCATTGAACGAAACTAGATCGTCAAAAATCGTTTTCAACTCGCGGATACCCCTACAAGATTATAGACGCGTCTTAAATTAAACGGAAATCGTTGACATCATGGCTAACGCCGCCGCTCCTTCGTCTGTTCCAAACGGTCCGACATTCCCACAAACCTCTAACAACACCACCCCGCGCTTCTCCCCTGATGAGGTCACTGTGATCTTCGTCCTCGGTGGGCCCGGTGCCGGCAAGGGCACGCAGTCCGTAAATCTGGTCCGGGACTACGGCTTCGTGCATCTGTCCGCGGGAGACCTTCTGCGTGCTGAGCAGGTGCGCGAGGGCAGCCAATACGGCGAGCTCATCCGCCACCACATCCGTGAGGGCACCATTGTTCCCATGGAGGTCACTGTGGCGCTCCTTTCGAACGCAATGGCGGACGCTATCGCCAAGAGCGCGGCCAACAACGCCCCAACACCTCGGTTCCTCATCGACGGCTTCCCGCGGAAACTCGACCAGGCCGTGTTCTTCGAGGAGACCGTCTGCCCGTCGAAGCTCGTCCTCTTCCTCAACTGCCCCGAGGACGTCATGCTGGAGCGCCTCCTCAAGCGCGGCGAGACCTCCGGCCGCGATGACGACAATATCGAGTCCATCCGGAAGCGGTTCCGCACATTCGAGGAAACCAGCATGCCGGTTGTCACGGACTTTGAGAAGAAAGGCAAGGTGATCCGCGTTGAGGCCACGGGGACTCAGGAAGAAGTCTACGAGAGGATTCGCAAGGCATTGGAGGGTTACGGCATCTCACCTCAGTTAAATTTTTTTTTTTTTTTTTTTCTTTTCTTGCATATTTCGAGCGTCTTCCCCCCTTTTTCGTGATGCTTCTTAGGGGCCGGGTTGTATATAGACGGCATATATATACGAGTTAGCAAGATGGAATATACACTTCTTTTGATGCTTCGTTTCTTGAGAATGTTGTGTCGTCTAGCAAAAATCCATCAAGAGCTCATGCCGTCCTGATTCATAACACAGTAGTATGTATATAAAGAACAACGATTCCAAAAACCCTTTAAAAAAAAAAGTAAAATTCAGATTAATCATTCCCCACGAGGTCCACATCGCGAGGCTGATGTTGTGTTTGCTGTCCTTTCCTCCTCTCCCCATTCGCTTTTCCCGACTTTCCCTCACCTTCCTGAGCACCGCCATCGGCACCCGCCGCGGCAGCAGCAGCCGCCGCCGCTTGTTGGGCCGCCACGTCCCGCTGGAACTTCTCACGCTCCGTGCGGATCACGTTCAGCACGCGCTCCAGGCTGCGGCGCCACACCATCAGCCGGCCCTGGACCTCGGTCCACTGCCGCTCGCCAAAGACGCGGTACGTCGCGCGGTGGACGAGGAACTCGGACTTGAGCTGCGACAACTTGCCCTCCACCAGGCCGGCGCGGATGGTGTCGATGACCCACTTTTCAACGTCCGACTCCGGGATGCGCAGCGCGGAGGCAATTGTCGCGTATGGCAGAGAGCGCGACGGGGAGGACGAGGCCAGGGAGGCGAGGGTCAGCAGACGCATCTTGGTCTGCAGGGTCTCCGCAGCGTCCGCCAGAATGCCGTTCGAGATCGAGGAAAGCGGCGTCGACGCAACGTACGCCTCGTACGCATCCAGCGTGTCCGCGGCAAAGATTTCCAGCAGCTCGAACAGGGCGGTGTCGCTGGCCCGCAGCGCTTGCACGGCATCCGAAGACGTCAACGGCGTAAAGTCGTACACACCCGGGTGCGTCAGCGCAGACGTCAGCGCGCGAAGAGCCAGGTCGCGCGACTCCCCCGACGACGCCTGTTCCGGCTCAATCGTCTGCAGAGCCTGCACGAGATGCGTGTACGCCAGCTCCGTGTCGCCCGCCGCCTGCGCCGTGTCTGCCACCGCCAAATGCAGTTTCCGCACCTCCTCGTTCTCCAGCTCCCACGAACTCAACCACTGCGGAAGCTGCGCCGCCAGTTGCGGCTTGAGCGCCTGGAACGCAGTCGTCGCACCCGATTGTCGGATCACCGCCACAATGGCCAGAAACACATGGTATCGACTCGAATCGGACGGCTCAAGAGTGTTGAAAATCGTGGTGAGGATGGACAGCGCCAGCGAAGGGCCATGGTGCGGCGACGACGTGATCGGCTTGGCCAGGTATGTGCAAATCCGCGACAGAAAGATATCCGGGTCGGACGATTGATGGACAAGGAAAACAAGCAGATTATACGTCTGGATGATATCTGGCAAGGAAGAAATTCACAGGTCCACATGTTAGAGCACCGATACCACAAAAAACATTTTTCATTGTCGACGTCAATGCGTCTGGTTGAATGGAAACAAGAACACACCCTTTTCCGGAGCACTATTCAACACGGCCGCCGCAACGACAAGCTTCTTTAGAATCTCGTCTCGTTGTTTTAGATCCGGCTCTTCACCATTCTGTTCCTGCTGGCGGAGAGGTTCGAGCAGAGGCGAAATCTCGGCCAGCACACTGCTCCCCTCCTCTTTGCGGAGCCCATCAAGGTACTGCGCGAGTTCCTCGGCCAGTTCGGTGAACGAGCCCTCCACGAGGAGGGTGTTTGTCGGAGCCGGCATGGCGATGTCCCGAAAACGAAACGGGCGATTTATCGGACTTGATTTCGCTTCGGGGAACTGACCGCGAGCGAGAGGATAATGCGGTTCACCGAACTACTCACTGAATCGATTCAAAGTGTGGGAGGAAATTTCCGTGTGTGCTGCGTGGGTTTGGCCAATCAGATGCCGCGGAGAGCTGATCGGCTTAGTAAATATGCTGCCTTAAGGCATCAAATTTTTCCGCAATTGGTTTAGCCAAATAGTCAACGGTGGGCTGGCCACGTGATCAGTAAAACCCCATCCAGGACGGTCGCCCTGGTGCTTGAACCATGGACATAGAACCCCGGATCGAACCACTAGTCACGACGCCTCTGGAGAATACATTAAAGAGCTTCAGAAACCCTTCAGCCACCAACAGCGAGTCAGCAGGAAACTGCTGGCCTGCCCCAACTCCATGACTCTCGCCAACGCGCCGAAAATCGCGACACACCTCAAAGGACAGCGGAAAAGGCTGCGTCAAGGCACTGTAGTGTCAAACATGAGAACAGAGATGGGACGAATTATTCCTGGAGGAGAAAGGAAAACTACGCGATTCAAGTTCCTTTTAGATCTAACTAGGGAACAGGTACTCAACGGCTGGCACTCACCTTTGCAAAATGCAGAGAAATGCAAGAAGGAACTTGGAATGCTATCTGGGAATCGATGATGTCAGAGGACAAGCAACACCGGGAACCATGAGATAGGATGAGCGATAAGATAGGCAAGAAAAAGCTCCATGTGCTGCCACTTTAATCAATTATCAGAGATGTCTAATAGCAACGCCTTCGCGGCTTCTTCGGAAACAATGGCCACACACAATCTGGAAGCTTACTACAGACTCATTCTTGGTCGAACCCAGATCGCAAATAAATCTGCTTATTGTACTCGCTACAATCGATGAAATACAAGAAACTCATTGCAATCATGCAACAGCCGCTCATCAAGCGTCACACATCAGAGAGCGATAAACAAGTCATGCGCCCGTGTCGTAAATCATGAGGTAGTCCGCTTGGGACAGCATCAAAATAAAAGCAAACATAAGAGGACGCAAAACGCCGACCGCAAAAGTATTCATTCAACGAATTAAACAATGCACACAATATGTTGAGCCCATGTTTACATCAGCAGGCCAAGGGCCGCAACCACCAGCGACGTGAGCAATCCCATGTTGGTGCTCTGAGTCAGGGGCGCCGCATCATCGCTGCCTTCCGCATCCGCGTTGCTGGTCGTCGACGCCGTCGACTGGGCGCCCGAGCGAGAAGGCGTCTCGGTTGGTTCGTCGTCGTCCTCGTCGTCGGTCGCAGTGCTGGTCGCCGCCTCGTCGGCCGATGTCGGGCTCAGTTTGATGGTACCGCAGTTCTTCTCCTTCTCCTCCTTGCACTGCTTCTGGCCATCGGCATCGTCTGGGTGGTTCTCAATGCACTGGACAAAGTTCTCCTGGCAGACGAAGAATGGAATTGTGTTCTGATAGGGGCTCACGTCGGGAACGGTGCCATTGATGCAAGTGCAGTCGAATTGGAGCGTTTCCTGACGAATTTCCACGTTTAATTAGTCATTTGGCTCGCGCGCGAGTTAAATTAATTGATCGACCGCGGGGGTGGAACCTACCGAGTTGCAGGTGTTTGGCGACGCGGCCCCATTGCAGATCAGCGGACAAGTATTCCGCTGGGCGGTACACCATGACGCTGACGGATTCGCGTTTAGATGGGATTGCGCTTGACACGGTTCAGAAAAGGCACTTACCCTTGGTGTCCGCATCAACCTTGCTCAGGTCAAAGCCGGGCGGGAATGTGTACTCGCTGCCGGCGTCCTGGGCGGCGGCGGTCGCCGCCAGAGCAACAAGGATAAATGCAGAAGAGGCTCGCATTGTCAAGATGTCGACCTGGCCAGGTAAATCGCCGACTAGATAGCTACAGCAATGGGAGCAATGGGAAGTACAATACGACGATAAGCGCTAGAGGAGAAGTAAATAAAAACAGACAGGGACAAAGCAGCGTTTTGTAGTTTTTGGGTCTATCGGGAAGGTACCATTCCCTGTCCAACCAAATCACATGACTAACCCCACTCCGGGTTGTGATTGGCTCATGTTTAGGTTATCTTGCCGGCCGCGGGAATTCTTGGCCAAAGCATCTTCCAGAAGGACACGGAGCTCCTCCCAGGTTCTCCTGGCATTAGCCTAATCCAGGTCCATCAGGAGCAGGCACTATGAGTATTTGAATCAGACTAGTTGATTTATTTGCTTGGGTTCGACTTGGCAGTTGCGGGCTCCAGAACTGCCATGCTTATAGCCTATCTACTCCGTCCTATATCCGCATCTAGAAAGAAACCGCTTACAGGAACAGTTCAATCTCCATGTTGTCCAGCATTACCTCGCAGACAACGCAACCTCTGGCGACTGTCCTGCAGGGCAGATCCTCCACGGTTCACCACCATTGGACCACATCGACCCTGGTCCTTGTCCTGTGTGTTGTACTGCGCGTGTGTCACTGAGACAAATTTTCAAGCTAGTTGTCCCCGCTGTGACTAGTTTCAGAGCGCTAGACCCAATTGTCACCGTCGGACCAAGGGTACGGAAATAACGCTTATCACCCACAAGAAATTTTCGTTCTACCCATGTTCACTATCGTCCAAGCGACATTCTGCACGCCGATCAAAAGAACTGAGATGAACTCGAGTTCCCTTACCGCCAGTTTGGTCAAGGTGGATCAATGCTGCAAGGAAGTACACCAAACCGTAATAAGAAACCGCATGCTGAAGATCAGCTAAACCACATCAGGAAGCAGGAAATACGTTCGGGTCAATGGCCGAAATTCGCAGCCCAAAGACTTTTTCAATGCCGAATGCCGAGCCTACAGTAAAATACATGGAAGGCCGGCTCAAGCTGGTAGATGCCTTCTCTGGTCGCAAATCATTTAGACTTTCAAATTAAAGACATCCTGCCACGTGCGGGTTCGAAACAATGACGGAACATTCGCAAACAGACGGGGCCTCCAAGAGCGAAAGAGGTGGATTGCAAAGTTCAGAGACCAAAGTAATTCCGGAGAGGAAAACACTGGATGTACACACCATCACCCCGGATGAATGGGAGCATTTCACTCGCAATGCCTGGGCTCGATCACTCTTGACTGCCGCGACCCAAGGCAGCAACAGCGAATATGTGCCCATCCCGACAGGGCCCCGACAAATGAAGCCCGATACTGGGGAGGATGGATTTATGGGCCAGACACTGAACTCGGCGACAGCGCTGCCATTCTATATCACGTTGCGGCGGCGAAAACTTGCCACGGCGGAAGAACTGCTGCGCGACCCGCCGCGGGGAGTAATGGAGTACCAGCGGAAGCCGCTCACGCCGGAGAGGCCGCCGGATACAATTACGCTGGTGTCACTGGGGTTCCCGGGAGCATGCGGGTACCCCAGTACCGCCCATGGAGGACTGGTAGCCACCTTGTTCGACGAATGCATGTCTCTTGCGTTGGCGTTGTATGAGCCCGGCCACGAGGAGTCGCCGCAGCAGCAGGAGAGACGGAAATATGAAAGAAACTCCCCTCGGCCCAGCGCGGCCCGCGGGGATAGGATCTATACGGCCCAGCTCACCGTTCGGTACCGCCAGCCCGTCCAGGTCCCCGCCTTGTTGGTGGTCCGCGCCTGGTGCGTTGCCCGCAAAGGACGCAAAACATGGACCATCGCGCAAGCGTTGCAGGAGGTCGATTCCGATGGGAAAGAACCAAGAAGCAGGACAATCCGAGCGGATGCCTCAGCATTGTGGATCAATTCTGATGCTCCCAAGCTCTAGTCCTCTCCTGTATTCTACAATAGCTTAGAGACACCTCCACTGTCTAGACTTTATATGTATATAAATACACTGAACAGATAGATGGGCGGAACAACTAGAATGCTTTAGATCTTGGCCGACGGCAGCGTTCGACCATTTGTATTTCGACTTGCGCTGACCACCAACCCGATCTGATTCGCCAACGCGACAATCTCCCCGCGCTCGTTCATCATTATCACCTCGATATCCGTGCGACCGTTGCGCACATCCTTCAGGATGATGCGAGAATACAACCACTCCTCACCCTCGGGCGGAAGCCGCCGCTTAAAATCCACGTTGAGAGTGACGGTTGGATACCAAAACGGTGGTGTCTTGCTACCTTTACCATCGGACCCCGTGCGGGACGGCGCAGCGGCCGCGTCTAACCCAGTGAGCATATGCGGGAAGATATCAGTGAGGAGAACCATGGAATCAGTCGTCCATCGGGCCGGACCGCCCTTGGGACCGCGGGGGTGGAACCGCGCCCATTGATCGCCGACGTTTCGTCGCCGATGCTCCTTCGGCGGTCCATATAGAATATGGTGGGCCATGACGTGGCGGAAACCGGAAAAGGGATCTTTCATGAGAACCCAAGGGGAATTCCCATCCGTATTACTATGCGCTGATTCCGTCGATTCGGTTTCTTTAATCTCTGGCGGACGCGTGCTCGGAGGAGGCGGATACAGCGTCCAATCTGACGAAGCAGTCAACCCAACTTCCGAGACGGGGTCAGAAACAGTGATGTAGCCAACGACACGATCCGTAGGCTTTTCATCTTGGTCGGGCTCTCCCTGCGACAGCGTAACGTGGATTGTGGAGGTTCGCGCTCCGAGCTTCGCGTCCTTGACAATCAGAGTCGCGCGACCGACATTCGTGCGCCGCAGAAAATTCATTTGCATTGCGATGGGCATGGGATCCCCATGGTGCCGTGTGGGATGTGTGTGCTTGAAATGCGTTATCGCCAGGCGGTGTAGAACCGCCATGGTGTAGCCTCCATGGGGAACTATTTTCGAATTAGCATCATCGCTTTACAATTCCCTGATGGTTATCGATCAGTCCGCTGTGTGACAGGGTGTCCTATTCACAGCGTTCGGTACTAACCGGCTCCTACAGTCCAGCGCGGCGACAAGTGCGCGGAATAGGTGTGAGACGAAATCGGCGTGACGGTGATCGCGTCTTCGAATTCTTGGGTGTGCGGCGGTGCCATCTTTGCTAGATCCGTTGCAATCAAGACTCAATTGCTTTTCTGAACCATACCTGGTCGCGAGAGGACTATTTACTCCTACTGTATGTTATCAGCTGCATGGGTGTAGACCTCCTGCCGCGGGCCGATCAGTCCAAGGCTGAAAATGTGCCGAGGTGATTCCGCTTTGCTAAAATTATGAACTAACCTGTTCAAGTTAGCGCAAAAGGAAAGTCTGGGGGAGGAGGTCGAACGATTGGCAAGCGGCCAATCACTCTTCTCAGCCGATGACGTCGTCGGCTCCTCGACTTATCGACCATCCCAAGATTGGACAGCGCCTTATCATCACGTGCCAACGGTTGCCCTAGAATGACCTGCGGTGTTACTCTTGCCGACTTGCCGACGAGAAGGGCATTGTGTGACTTTGGACTGCAGACAACAAAGCAGAAAGGCCGCGGGTTGTGGCTTGCTGAAGGTATATCCGTACCGAGGCAAGATAACTACCAAGTACAGTAGTACCCAGGTTGACTTGTAAGTGACAGAGTTATTGCGATTATGCTCGAGAGACTCCGCCTGACTATCAATGAATGCATGGAATAGACTGTGACTTCCCAGGCAGACGTTCGTATCGAAATCGCTGGCGGAACGGAGCGTCCTATCACAGCCATGAAGGTTCGAAAAAGGAGAGGCAATGCATGGACGAGCAACTGAGGGAAGAGAGCAGTACTAGGGCATAATCATCCTGATACTCTCACCAACGCTTACAACCTGGGCATCGTCCTCTCAAAACAAGGGAAGCACGATCAGACAGAACCCATGTATCGACGAGTAATCGAGGAACGCGAGAACGTGCTGGGCCCCAAGGACTCAGTCACCCTTAACATCGTCGACAGCCTGGGCAGCGCACTCGAAAGTCAAGGGCAGTACGGGGAAGCAGAGACAATGTACCGGCGAGCTGCTGATGGACTGGAGAAAGGGCTGGGGTGTGGCCATTCGGAAACCCTTACCAGCGTCAGAAATCTCCTCCTGGTTCTCAGGAAGCAAGGAGAAAAGAATGTAGAAGCTAGGAGTGCTGGTTAAAGATCCCAAAACCTACCATCGATCTAGAGCTACAATCTTTCCGTGTTGCTCAACTATTCAATTAATGCCAATTGTGCGTATTTACAGGCAACGTACAATAAAACTCAACAAATCATTTGCATCACGCCAACAGTACAATCAATCAAACTAATCAATATTATTCGAGCAATATCATTTGAAGTCACCATTTCGGAACATCAGGGGAGCATCACTACCCACAAGGAGACTCCAAGCATTGGGTTTCTTGCGCGAGTGCTCGAAATGACAGCCGGGCCATAAGATAGGAACATAATGTCGTCGAGTCCGTCTGCGGAAAGCAAAGATCGTGAGATCACAATACTTATTGTCCTTGGATTGAGCAATAGGCTGTCTTGGAACCAATCAGGCTAATGTAACTATCAGCGCGATGCTGCCAGTTGCGTTCATGCCTGAGACAATGACTTTGCTCCGCTACGAATGGCCCGGGACCTCGGGACGGACCAATTTGACGTCTTGTTTTTGGTTAGATACCGTAAGCGGAATATCCACCTCGTGTTCTCGCAGTCCAACCACTCAGGGTCCTGAAGACGAGAGTGCTGGACGATCAGCTCAATATAGACCAGTAATCATGGACATACTGTAGGAAACTTTGTCCTGCAGTGTCTTGCAAGGCTGAGCTGCAGTCGCAGCCATATCGAGGGAGAGGGGCTTTACTTGGACTTTGGGCTGAAAAGCCTCCAAGCTCTGTCCTCATAATGAGGTTCAAACTGTCATTCTTTCTATTTTTTTACCAGTAGTTGGATGAATGATCGACCATACTGCCTCGGCTTATAGCTCAGATCAAACAAACCAGTGATGGCTTCGCAGGAGCCGGTGAAGATCCTTTCCCTTGGTATGTCGTCAGCACCTCAAGCCATTACATTCTGCTGACCCTGTTTGAGACGGTGGAGGGATTTGGAGCCTTTCAAGTCTTCGAATACTTGAAAGAATAATGGAGAAAATTCGAGAAAAGAGCGGCCTTGACCATGTCCCGCGGCCGTGTGAGCACTTTGATTTGATCGGAGGCAGTGGCACTGAAGGGTGATGTAAATTGTTCATGATGGTAATGGCATGTTAACTTACAGACACAGAATACTTGCAATTATACTCGAAAAAATTACGAATGGAGGTAAATGAATGCATACAAGCGTACGGAGAGTTCTCGAAGGAGGCGTTCACACCGAAACCCAAATGGAAATCAATTTCGGATACGTCATCTGGGTCCTACTTCTCTGGCCACACGCTTCGTGGATGCAATTAAATCGACGATTGGGAGTTTCTGTGCAGAAGAAGAATGCAAAATCCGTTGAAACAAAGGGGAGTCGACAGCTGCGACATGTCCACATAAGGACATGCTTTTCCATGACGGAACATGTACGAAGACGTACGTCTGAGACTGCAGCAAAAACATCATTTTCCAAAAAGCTAATGCACCATAGACTGGTCCTAGCCATTACCAAGGACAACGTTGACACGCCTCCAACCCTTTTTTTAAAATGTATAATTTGTCCACTGCGTTTGATTCTTGCACCATCTGGGAAGTCGCACGAGCTACGTCTGTGGCAGTTGGTTTTTTCAAATCGATAACGCTTAGCCAAAACAGAATTGAGTTTGTCGACGCTACTTTTGGGTACAACAATCCGTGCGAAGTCCTGATTGAGGAGGCTAAAGACCGGTTTAAAGATCGCCGTCAGATGCGAATCCTGAGCATCGGTACGGGTCTTGAAGATGTTGTCGGCATCGAAGATCTCCCGAAATCAATTACAGATGCGTTGAGAAAGATGGGTTCATCATCCAAAAAGGTCGCCCGCAAATTGAACAGTCAATTCGGCAACGGTGGCCAATACTTCCGGTTTAATGTCGAAGAAAGCTTCAAGACGAAACACAATTTCCAAATTGGAAAAAGGCCAGTGCGATCTCGGCCCACACTCAAAATTATCTAGTTGCGAAGGAGAGGGATATCAGGGGGTTTGTCGACAGCCTCTTCGACAGCGTTTCCGCTGATGAAGAGGGACGCCAGTCTGCTACAGTCCCAATTCACTTCGCTGTGCCTTTCGGGAGGAGCGACAATTTTGTCGGTAGAGAATTACATTTGGAACAGTTCTCGCAAAAGTGCCGCCAAGATCAAACACGAATGACTGTCAAAAAAACTGCCATTGTGGGTTTGGGAGGTATTGGGAAGACACAGATTGTGCTCGAAGTTGCCTTCCAGGTCCGCGAGAAGTACCCCGACTGCTCCGTCTTCTGGGTTTCGGCCATAGAACGCCGTCAGCTTCCGAAACGCCTACAGAGACATCGGCAAGTTGTTTGAAATTGACGGCATCAATGGCGACAACGTGGACGTAGAGGGACTTGTGAAGAGGACTCTCAGCCGTGAGAGCGCAGGCAACTGGCTCACGATTGTCGACAATGCCGACAGTCCTGACCTTTTCAGCGGAAGTACAAATTTAACCCGCCATTTCCCGTTCAGCTGGCAAGGGTTGTTGTTGTTTACGTCACGAAACCGTGAGCTTATATTGCAGCAGCTTGGGGTTCCAGCGTGTAACGTGTTCGATGTTGATATCATGAACGAGAATGAGGGCTTCAAACTCTTGGAGAAGCATCTGAGAAAAATAGCAGATGGACAATCGGAATGATTCGGAATGATACAGCAAAACTCCTTCACAATCTTGGATATCTGCCTCTTGCCATTAGACAAACTTCGGCATATATGGCCCAGAAGCAGATCTAACGTCAAGATATCTCAGGCTTTGCCGGTCAAGTGACAAAATTATGGTCGAGTTGCTGAGCAGGGAGTTTGCAGACAGCCATCGATATAAGGAAGCGGAGAATCCAATTGCAACGACTTGGCTCATCTCCTTTCGTCAAATTTCAGATCACGATCCTCTCGCTGCTGATTACCTAAAATTCATGAGTTTCCCGAGCGAGAAAGCTATTCCACGCTCTATCCTTCCTGGAGATTCTTGGACCTCGAAGGCAGAAGATGCCATCGGGACGCTGAAGGCGTACGCTTTCGTCCCTGAAAAGAAAGAAGCCGAACATGTATGACATCCACCGACTGGTTCAGCTTGCTATGTTGAACTGACTGCACAAGCAAGGGGAGTCTGAAGAGTGGTTGGACAAGGCAATATGACACGTTGAAGTGGCCGTTTTAAGACTTAAACATGATAAAATAAGTGAATGGTTTCTTTAATACATGTTCTGCAGGTTCTTGATCGTCAAACAATACGGGTTCAGTCCGAGAAAATAGAGTTGGTGTTATGGTTGATACTGGAGGGATTTGAAAAGATATGGGGGAATGAAGATCCGATTTCCCTTTTCATATCCAACCACCTGGGCTGCACCTTATTCCAGAAAGGGAAGCTCGAACAGGCAGAGGCAATGTTTCGGCGGGCTCTGGAAGGGCAAGAGAAGTCACTAGGGTGCGATCATCAGGATCCTCTCGCCAGTATTCTTGGCCTGGCCGGCGTCCTATTCCAACAAGGGAAGCACGAACAAGCAGAAGCCATGTATCGACGAGCAATTGAAGGTCTCGAGAAGGTGCTTGGTCCAAATGACCCGGCGACTCTTACCGCCGTCAATGGGCTAGGCGAGACACTTGCAGCCCAAGGGCAGTACGAGGAGGCAGAGGCAATGTACCGGCGAGCTGCGGATGGGCTAGAGAACTGGTTGGGGCGTGATCACCCAGCCACCAACTCCAGCCTCAGAAATCTCCTTCTGGTCCTCAGGAAGCAAGGAAAGCACAATGAAGCTAGGAGGGTTCGTCAAAGACTCCAAAATCGATCATCGATCTAAAACTATGATTTCCCATCATTGCATGGACCTCATTAAACAATGTAGGTCGAAGCCTCTTCCACGTACATACAAGCGCCATACAATGGAATCAAACGACTGAATAGCTTCATGCCAACGGTCCAGGCTTTGAATGCCCGATTGATTAAAAGGTACTGTTCGAGTGATATTCATCATCCAGGTATTATGTATGGGAGAATGGACGTCACTGTCCTTACGCCGTTCCCGACAACGAATATCTTGCAGCTAAACACTTGGGGACACAGCGCTCCAATTCCATTCCAAATGCTATAGCCCTACAATGCAGATCGCTTTCGAAGAATGTTGAATTTTTCATAAACTTCATATGACCCATAATCATAACAATGACCATCATGAACCCATTTGACGCCATGTCCAGTTCGCCATCGTTAAACCATGAGACATATAATTCATAGAATCAACTATACAAATGCAGAAAGCAAAAAAGTCCGTCAAACGTTAAACAGTTCCATCATGCTGGAGTATTGTACGAGTTATCGGGGAGAGACGAAGCGGCCAATCGCTGCAGGCAAGCGAGGACACCTATGCAAGTCAGCATGAATCGTTCAAATCATAATGAGTCAAACGTACCGGAAACCCCCTGAGTCAGGGTGGCCTTCGCCTCAGTAGAGCGCGCGCCTAGCGTCACGGTCATGACGTTGGCAACGGCCTTAGCATCGCCCAGCTTGTTGGCCCAGCGGAAGACAACTTCGTCTTCGCGGCTGTCGCCCACGACAAGCAGGAAATCGGGCCGGCCCGCAGCCAGGCCGTCGCCGCGACCGCGCTCGATGCAGTACCGCCATGCCAGCTCCGTTGCACTGGCCTTGTTCGTCTCCGACGACTCAATCACCAGCGCGCCTTCAACCGGAATCACATGCACGCGCTGGCTGGCGCAGGCGTCGTTGATGTGATCCGCACACTCCGACGCAAGTCGCGCGGCGGCCACCTTGTCCTCCGCTGATGCGTAATGGAAGACCAGCGAACAATGCCGCTCCTCGATCCAGCTACCCTCTGTGCGCTCTCGGAAATAGTCGAGGATTCCCATGACGCCGGCTTTCCAGGACTTGGTATGCGTCTCCTCATTCAGCTTGATCCAGCTATCCTTGGATGGCTCGCGGATGAAGGACCCATTCTCCGCAATCAGCCCCAGGCCCGATACCTGATGGAAGAGCCGCTCCATCTCCTCTGGCCGTCGCGAGCTCATGACGTAGACAATGTTCTTGGGATCGTCCAGCAGATCTGTGAGCGTGGTGAGAGCGCGCTGCGGTGTCGTCAGAATAATACTTGTCGGCGAACCCCATGATGCCAACGTTCCCTCGTAGTCGAGGATAAAGAGCCGGCGGTTAGACTTCTTATATGCCTGCTCCAGGCGCGACACCGACAACCGGGGCACCGAGATGGTCTCGCGTGATGTGTGCTCAACCCAGACCTTCTCGAGCGTCTCCCGGAACGAACTGACCCAGTTGACCGTCGTATTCTGAATGACAGCGGCGTGAAGTTTCTTCCACATTTGCTCCCGTTCCTGCGCATCGAGTGTCAAAGCCGTGTGGATGGCCTCGGCGCATTGACGGTAATCCCACGGGTTGACAAGCAGGGCGTGGCCCTCAAACAGCGATGCACTGCCGGTGAACTCACTCAGAATCAACGAGCCGTGCGCCTTGTTTCCGTATTTTCCGTCCTGGCAGTAGATAAACTCGTGACTGGTGAGGTTCATACCCTCGCGGAGACTCGTCACCATCAGAGCATCCGCCACTGTAATGAGGGCAAGATACTGCGCAAAGCTCAGGTCCTGCTTCAAGAATACCAGCGGCTGATGAGCAAGTGTGGCGTGAGTCGAGTTGATCCGCATAGCGATATCCGAGACAGTAGTTTCCAATTCCATCTGCTCATTCGTCGAGGACGCTACCTGGATGAGGACCACCTATTTCATTGTCAGAAAGGTTGACTCTGTCAAGGAGAGGGAGTGCGACCGTACCTTTTCGCGCCACTCTGGGTGCGTGTTCAAAAAGAGCTCATAGCTCAAGAGCTTCTGACGCACACCACGAACCGAGTCAAGTTTGTCCCGCGACACAATCAGCCTCTTGCCCTGATATCGCTCGGAAATGAGTTTGATCCAATGATCGACATCTGGGCTCTGTCGCCGTTTGTCCCAGGACGCCGGATCGATACCAATCGGGAATTTGCCCACGTTCACAAAGCGGTCCTCGAGCTGAACGCCATCATTGCGGGCCTCCACGCAAAGAATGCGACTGCAGGTTTGGAGGAAGTGGCGGCAATACTCGTCGGTCTGGAAACCAACCAAGTCCGCGCCCAGCACGCCTTCCAGCAACTCAGTGCGCTCCGCAAGGCAGCGGAACACTTCGGATGAGGGGAAGGCGATATGCAGGAAGAACCCGATCTTGGCGTCCGGCAGCAGCTTTCGGAGCATGCCCGGAACCAAGAGGAGATGGTAATCGTGGATCCAGATGGCGTCGCCGCGGCGCCAGCTCTTGGCGATCCGCTGGGCAAAGGCTTCGTTCAATTTGACGTAGTGACTCCAAGAGTGCTCTTCATACGCTTTACTCTTTGGATTATCAGGGATCTGATAATGGAAAACGGGCCATAGAATGGTTTTGCAGAAATGCGAGTAATGGCCATCGAAGTCATTGTCGGCCGTGTAGACTGTCAAGGAGTCGTACTCGTTCTCTAGCGTTTCGGCGATGGACTGTTTTGTCTCCTCGCTAAGGGCGTCGGTCGGCATGCCGAGCGTGCCGACCCAAATAACATCTCCAATGGTTCCAGCCTCTGAGGCCGAGCGCACGGCGTTGCGCAGGCCCATGTTCCCCTGCTCGGCAGACTCAATGGTCCAGTCGGCAAGAGAAAAAGAGATGCTACGACGGTGGCCAGGGCGCATCTGCTGTTCCTGCGCCTTCATGGCCTCAACTCCCATCGCAGGAGTCTCTACGCTGCCCGGTGTCTTCACCACAGGCTCTTGATGTTTGAGAATGGATGGCGACGGGAGCGGACCGGTCCGAGCCCGTGGCTGGTTGAATGATTGGGTCGAGCCCCAAGCGGGCGAATGAACTTCGCTCTGGGCGAAGCCCGGCAGGTCGCCATTGACCACGGGAAAGGGATAGGCATTGTGCGACGCATACTTGACAGCTTGGGAAGTGAAGATGCGCTCATCGTCGGTTGTGGCTCCGGGGGTCAGACCCTTCCGGGAAGTGTCATGGTGATGCTTCTCAAACAGGCTGACGGTCGACGACTTGCGGGCGCGCGGGGAGCGCGAGCCGGGCGAGCTCTTTTGCCGAGGACTGCTGCATGTCGAGCGCTCACTGGGTGACTTGTCGAGGTGGAAATTGACGGTATACGGAAGAAATCTGCAGCACGCATACTGGTCAGCACGTTGCGCCACGGGGCGACCCAATGTGAGGGATGACGTACAGTGAGGCGATAAAGATGGTCATTGTGGGCGGAATGTAAGGAAACTCGAATTCCGAATCCCAGAACTTTCAGTCTTGCCGGGGGCGTTCTGTGATTTTTGATCAAAAAGTGACTGGCTTGGAAGTGTGGTTTATGTTTGGAATCCCTAGGATGGAAGCGTCATGACATCATTGGAAAGGCGTTGAATCTTGCTTGATATTGGAGTCGTTCTGGCAGTGGATCGGGCAGCAAGGACCCGGCGATGGCATGGTAACAGTCATGGTGATGTCAGGGCCCAAGGGACATGGGGCGGAGGGCCATGACCAATGGCCGCAACATGGCAAAAAGACGCATTCCAAGCTGACCGGATCGCGAATATGAAGTCAAAAATTGACCCAAACGGGTAATCTCGGCATTCCGGCAGGAAGACTGCCAGGGAGCTTGCAGGCCTCAGCGTCTAGACTCTTGACCGTCCAGGTCTTCCATGCGATTCCATACAGCCAATCCCAGCAAGGATCTCCATGATCTTCTTATCGATCAAGAAATTCATGAGAATCCACTAATTCCACGTGACCCCCTTGTCCATGCAGTTGGTGAACTGCGTTTCGCTAACCTTCCATTATGCCCTTCTCGCAAATCCCACAAGGGAATCGCCAGAACAACAGCGTTGCACTGTCCTCTTTTTTTTTTTTTCACTTTTTTTTGTTTCCTATGATTGAGCGATTTCTTTGCGTGGCAGTCTCCATACCACTGTAGCAGAGTGGTCGACTAATCATCGGCCTACTGCCTACTGGAGCGTAGGCTGGGACTAAAACTCGTAGGCTACCGTTCTCCACTCGGTCGAATCTTCGACGAACGGTTTCCGTCCTGTCGGGAAACCTCTTGTCTCAGAGAATCAACGTCGCCCCTCGAGTAAGTTGATTCCCCAAAGTCTACGCAACCTATCCCATGCTCTCCTTGAACGATCCCCCTGGACACGGGCAAAGTGAGTTTGCCGAGTCAGCGGCTGGCATGGAAGCACTGCTCCGCCGCGGGGCTAGACTTGGCCATCGAATCAAACCTTCATTGTTGGAGGGAGCCGAGACCGAACTTCATTCTCACGTTCGAATCAGTAGCATCATTGACTGAGCCTACAAAAAGCCGGTGTATGTTTATTGACTTTACGATATTCCTTTCATGCCGGCCCGGCTATTTTCGTCTGCGACAAGGGGCCACGATAATGAAGCCGCCGGCTCAAATTATTTCTCCCGTAAACACAAAACACCTCATTTCAGTTTCATGATGTCGCCCAATGCCGAGCTGGATCAGGCTGAAAGCGCTTGAGATTGTGAAGCCAAGCTGTTCTCCGTACGTTTGGCCAAGGAGATGAGGCTTACCTCGTATTGGTAGTATCTGCATGGTGAAGTGACCGGTTGCCGGAAGGGTCCTCGAGTCGTCATCATCCTTTCGTGCAATCATGCAACTATCCAGCTCCAACACCCGCCAAGAGTCAAAGCATACTTTTACTTCTAACAAGCACGTGAAACACACGGATTTCTCCTATGGAGAGATACTGCAGTAAGTGCATTGTAAACTCCAGGTCGTCTCCTTCAGCTTGATCTGCTAGTCCTGCATCACTCGTCAGATGACCATAGAGTTCTTTATTCCAGTAGGATTACTACTGTAGGCGTAGTCTCGAACGCAATGCATGAACGGGAACTACGGGAAGTCCCGAGAAGTCCAGTGAGCAGAAGGAGGCACAGAGGACGGCACCCGACTCCGTACATCCGAGAGCGCGCTCTGGCGAATCAGAAAAGGCCAAACTCCATCGTGGCTTTGACCCTGTCAACGAAACCCGCAAATGCGTGGCCGCCACGCAAAAGGTGGACGTTTACAGCAAAAATAGATGATATCTAAGAGAACGAGCAGGGAATACTGTATGCATGTAAACATCCAACAGCCGCCGGACCGATACTACTCCGGATTTTTGCCCTAGTGACCGGCTTGCTCCCGATTCCCGCATCCTAGCTTTGCGTGATTTTGACCTGGAGAAAGTCGAGACGAACGGCCAAACCCGGGCACCCAAACAAAGGACTGAGCAATGAGTTTCACCTCCCATACAAAGATCGAACCCTGGGCATATGGAGAATGACAAATAGAGGCGATGTAACGTACGCGACGAGGAACGGCAGGTCTGGATAAAGGATGGTTTCTAAGTTGGGCAGAGAGGACAAACAATTCAAGGAGAGTAAAATCCGGATTGGGAGTTGTTCGCACCACGTTGCTTCTGGTTCCGGAAGCACGGAATTGCTGTTCGATTAGGAGCTGCCGATAAGGACGCTGAAATCGAATTGGTTGACAGCTGGATAGGTTACCCTAAAGAATAAGTTTAGGCCGTACTCTCCGAGTCTATCTTGAATAGGTCATGCTCAATGGAGAGCCATGCTTTGGACACCTCGAATCCATTGGGTCGTCTTTGGATCGTCACGCGCAGAGTACAAGTTATTCTCATCTGAACGATCCGGGGAAATTCCTGTCCACTCATTTGGAGATTTGATATAGCATTCGATCATGAGTCGAAATTCCTTGCTTCCCGAACCACCAAAAGACCATCCGAGAACAGCTTTTGGGGCTGATTTCGGGACACTGTCCACGTCAATCTCCTTTTGACTTTCTGAGCAACCCGAGCAATCAGAGGCCACAGGGATGCTCCGTTGGAAAGAATGGGCCGGGTTCAACACAAGTTGATCGTCTGTATTGAACAATGACCATGACTGGTAACATAGATAGTGTTCAGTACGTCGTGCATAGTCTTAGACCGCAAGATGACTGCCCTTAATTGGCATTATTCCTGGAGGTTTCCAGGTGGAATATGACTCCCCGTCTGTTGTGTTAGAGCGAGATAGCTCCTTTCTGACTGGACATGTTCCCTCCGCCTTCGTCAAGAGGGTCCTGGCATGGAATGCGGACGTAGGGCTGTGTTGATCGAGTCCACCATCATGACGGCACGTTTAGGAAGGCGGGCCACTTCGTGCCTCTTCGAGCACGTAGTTGTGAAGACTGGTGAGCATGCTTCGTAGCACCATCCTCAAATGGTGGGACCGCGATCAACGCACATCGCTACAGAGCGGCGTTCATCAATGGCTGAAAATACTATCAGGAATGCAGGCTCCAACCACTGTAATAAAAAAAAACGGCACATAACTGCCGATAGCCCCTTGACACCTAAACTCAACGTCGCTAAGCTCAGCAGTACTGGAAAGGAAGCTTCGACGTTCAGTTTTCAACGAAACTCGGGTGTCATCTGCGCGTTGCAGAGGCATCGGAGCGGGTAGAATCAAAGGAAATTGAAGGTGCGCATGCGATGGAAGAGTAAAAGCTGCTCTGAAAGTTGCTTTCGCTTGGTTCTCAAAGCTGTGCCGTCGGCAGAAATCCAAGAGGGGAGATATAACTTCTGAGTCAAGAAGTTCAACGTTAGCCAGCAGAGAGGGACCCTGGCTATAAACGGAGTCTCGCAGTCAGCGTCGACGGACCGTGGCGCTGATATTCGGCGCCATCCACAGATTTCGGAGCTTTCCAACCTTCCACAGAAGCAAAGACAGCCGCCCACCACCTTGCAGTGGTTGGTTCACGGCCGCAGACCGCGTGACATGTACACTCCACAATCTTGCAGTAAAACAAACTGGCGCTTTGTCGTCGGTAAATGCCACTGAGCCATTTTGTGGCTCGTCCCAAACACGAGAAGGAATAAATGCTGATGCTGGAGTCAGTGTAGTTACGTAATTGCTGCCACCTTGCATGCAGCCATCTTCATCGGGCCAGCTCCTGAAACAGTGATTTTGGCCAATGCTCAAAGCTATCCCATCTCGGATAGCAAGGAAATCTGTTCCCATGTCTTCGTCTTTGGCAGACAGAGTATCGATCCTCCAATGGAACAATACCGTCATGGTCACCCAGACAATTTGGGCAACACAACGAATTCCGGCGCCTGTCAACCAAGTCACTGGCCTTTTTGCATGTAGGGGCGTCGTAATTCGACTAGCATGCGCTCCGCGCCAAGTTATTGTGAAACTCGGGACTTGTTGAAGGCTTAGATGAAAATCTAGGGCAGGCGGTAACTGCGTTGCGAAGCGCGTCTCATCGAAGGATGACTGCCAAAAAACGATGCTCCGGCGAGAAACAGGTTCTCTTTGCTCTCTTAATGGCACAATGCCCGCTTCATTGCCACTCAAGGACACACTAAAATTGTCCCTGTAGATTTCGATGCAGCAACATCAGGAGAGAATGCTGCGACCCTGATCAATATCGTCCTCTTCGTCCTCTCCCGTTGATTTGCACTGACGTCTGCTCCGTAGTGAGGAATCACCGTTCAATCTCGGGTCTTCGCTGAGATTTTTTTTTTTGTCAGAAGATCTGAGATTGGATCCACGGCCATGAAGGTAAGTCCGCATTCACGGAAAATCCTATGAATTGCATGCTATATGCCGGGTAAATGTACAGGAAAGCTGGGGCCGTAACATATGAGTGCTGGTGATTTCATCCGGGAATGGGACTACTATTTGCCAATCCAGCGTACTAGTATGAAATAACCGAAAGAAATCCTTAGGCGCAGCATGCATTGGCTTCAAGAAACTCAGCCTTGATATTCCGAACATGCTGTGAGTTGGAAGTACTGAGTAGTACCGTACCGAGAAACATCCAAGAGTAACGGCTGTTTCAATTTCGACTTCCAGTCGCTCAGTTCATTCATCAGTAGTCTGTGCACAGTATCTGTGCAAGTCATTATTGTCAATATATGAGGGTCCTATGGCAGCGAACTCTGTTAAATCTGACTTCAAAGTTCCA
This sequence comes from Thermomyces lanuginosus, assembly GCF_041956635.1. Taxonomy (NCBI): domain Eukaryota; kingdom Fungi; phylum Ascomycota; class Eurotiomycetes; order Eurotiales; family Trichocomaceae; genus Thermomyces; species Thermomyces lanuginosus. The sequence continues at coordinate 430,505 of NW_027192358.1, read as the reverse complement.
AGAAACCTGCGCGTCGGCAACATTTGTTTTTGCGTTCATGCTCCGTGACTTCCATTCCGCAGCCTCCGGAAGATCTGCAAGTTCCCGCCAATCAGATCGTAATCAAAGAATGCTACTAAATCAAAAAAAGTCAAGTGCTCACGTGATTTATAACAATTAGCCAATCGTATCGGACCTCTGATATGCAGCGACCAATCATTGCAAGGGGGTTAGGCAGATCTCAAGTGGGTTAGATGATTACATAATTCCCGCCGCAGAGGCGACTTTGCATGATTTGTCTTGATTGGATTGTTTGCAGCGCAACAGCCGCATCGTATTGGTTCGCTTAACAGGCAGCAAACGGCGCTAAGCGCACAGACCACTCATCCAGCAATATATAAACCGCTTCCCTCCCGCGCCCTTTGGAAGTTTCTTTCTTTTTTTTCTCCAGCTCTCTTTGCCTTTTGGCTTAGATCAAGTGTAGTATCTGTTCTTTTCAGTTTAATCTCTGAAAGTGTTCTAAGGAACACGACATTGATTAATCTCATTTTTGGACCGCGTGATGGAGCCTCTGTGCTTGCGCATGCTCCATCGCACAGTGTCCTCGGTCTTACACTACCACCGAGTGACGCGAACAAACCTTTTCATCATCGTCGTCGGTATATCCGGTGGCGTGGAGAAGAGGTTATCCAGCTTAGTAGAGAGCCAACAGCTCGTTCCTGACATGAAATCCAAGTATTCCAGGTCCCCTTTTCATCCAGGGGACGATCTGTAGCCTAAAGTAACCTAAGTTGGCTGAAAAGAAATGTTAACAGAGTTGGCCCGGCGGCGTCCAGATTCATCCTGTAGCCGAATTATAGAGGTATCGAACGCTGTTGATCCTTGCATTCATGAAGCTACAGCTTGTTTAGTCCATGTCTCTTGGCCAGTCGAGTCGCCGGTCCCTTGCAGACTGAGCACTTGAAGATTTTTCGGTCGCTATCCCCTGGCGGCTCATCGACCTTTCCCGAGCGAGTAAGAATCTTCTATCTTATCTTATCGGTCCCTGACTCCAAAGGCTGGCCACTTTGCTGGGTTATCGACAAGGCAGAATCTTGGCTATTACTTGCGATTGTACAGAGGACTCTTTGTACGGCAAACTCTAGAGGACTCTTTGTACGGCAAACTCTACAGAATCGAAGTTCATGCCCCTCCGAATAACATCCGCCCCTGTCGCCGGCGTCCAGAAACGCAAAAGCAAACAGCCGCGACAGCCCCGATCGTCGCTCTTCGCGAGCCATGCGCGATCCAAACCTAACACACGCAAAGCCAATAACGACAAGAGTAAATCAAACGATGGGCCGGTTATCGACGAGCCAGATCAATATTATGACGACAGCGACGTCGAGCCTCTTCCCGACCTAGGCAGTGCCGCGCGTTATATAGCCGACGCCCGACCCGATAATGTGCGGGGCGTGGTCGACGCGATCCAGCACATCAAGACGACTATGTTCGAGGAGCTCCCCACGGAACGCGCCGGCATGAATAGCACACGGATCGCACAGGTGCTGAATCTGCGTCGCGCACTGCCGCCAATAGTCTCCGTCGCGCATGTGCATACTGTCCTTCAGTCACCGACAGAGGTTGAACGGGAGATTGTGGCCCTCGCACAGTCGGGCCGTGTGCGGAGATTAATTGTTCCTGGTCGTGGACGTGATACCGCGGCGTTGGGTGATTGCTTAGTCCTCTCCGAGGATTTCGCGGAGCTCGTGCGAGGGAGCGATCTGGATTCGGCGTTGAAGGGTGGGTAGAGTCTTTACTGACCTACGGGAGCTCGGTACTAATGAGGAAGCAGATCGGTTCCTACACACTCTAGACGAGATGCAAAATACTGCAACCATTTCGGCGCTCACATTCCCGGCAGAGGATGCGATGAAGCTAGTCCGAGCGGGGTTTCTTGTGACCGCATCCAGTATTGCGCAAGGACTCAACACCAGTACAAGGACAGGCACGAGCGATAATAATAATAATAGTAATAATGACAGCACCGACGAGTCATCTTCATCGACAAAACGCGACCTCGGAGGATCACCATCATACCTCCTATCATTACCTAACATCGGCACCTATCTCCGGCTGCTGGCAGCCGGCCGCACGCATCTGCTCAACCTCCTCAAGAAACGGTCCAAGTACCAAGAAGCGCCTCTTAGCCTCCTCCGAGACCAATGGGACGGCGCGGTAGAGAACCGTGATCGCAGCTACATGACGGGGAAACGACTCCGTGGAGAGGGTTACGGCGTCCTGCCAGGGCGGACGAAGAAATGGAAGGATCTGTATGGGATGAGGTTCGGATGGATCCTGGGCGAGGCTATGGGTGCAGGACTCGTGGAATTGTTTGAGACGGGGAGCGTTGGGCCGGGGGTGCGCTGTTTGGGCTGATTGTACACTGCCTTAACTACCTATACTATATGTACGTCTTCACGTAGACCGGTAATGATATCATGTCGAGACGACTATTTAGAACAAAAGCAAAACGGTCAAGTATAGCGCATTGGTAGACAAAACCTAACCGACGATAAATAGCAGAATATAGTTTCCATGATGCCGTCATCCATTCCCATCCTCTTGGTATGGACTCGTCGAATAGGACGGAAGTTTATGCCCTGTAAGCCTCCTTCTCCTGCCCAACTCATTCTCATCTTACGTTTCTTTTCTTTTTCTTCCCTCTCCCGTATAGGACTCGTTATACGCCTGTCATTCCATAAATCAAAGGATGTGTCTCCGTGCCTGTTTCCACCCAATTTCTGGCGTCAACTCCCGTCCGGAGATTTAGGCGGGCCTTTTAGGGTTACGACTGACATTTAACATGTTTGCCAGAAAATAAATCCAGATGTGCTCCATTCGGTGAAGGATGGAAAGGTCTGTTCAGTATTCCTTTTCCGAGTCTTTTGAATTGACCTTCCACCTGAACAGGCAGGCACATCTTTCGCAAGTTTCCATCCCTCTCACTGGCAATTCATTACTTAGGCAAGACGAAGTTTCGCATGGCAAGGGTCAACGCCAATCCCATTCCTAAAAAGGTTACATCCTAACTCGCAAAATTCGTACAAAATGAAGAAGTCATCATCATCAATGACCGGGACCGTACGCCGCATGTTGTACCGAATCCCCCCAACATAGACATCCACGACCCTCCCAAGCCAGGATTCCAGAAAGAAAAATGAGAAAAGAAATGAGGATGAAATGGTATATATTTTCCAAAACACACAAAAATGACCGGGGTATATGAGCTCATCTCTCCCGCCTGTGAACTGAAGCAAGCAAACAAAAACACGCAAAAAACATATGGCATTCAAAAGCACCGTAAGACCCCAACGTAGAAGAGAGAGAGAGAGGGGAAGGAAATGGGATTTTTGGTTTTTCTTTCTACCGTGATGCGGCAGCTGCACTGCCCTGATTCGAACTGTTCTCTCCTGACGTGTTTGATTGAGTGGAAGTGCCGGCATTTTGACTTGCCGCGATTTGTGCTCGCAGCGCCACCACCTCCGTCCGGAGCACGTTGAGTTCCTCATGCACCGATCGGATGTATGCCCAGAGCTTGTCCTCGCGGCTCTGCTCGCCCTGCGCGTTGGTGGCGTCGGACGAGAACTGCGGCTGGCTGGATTCTCCGCCGCTCGCGTTGTGACTGTTGGCGTGATTCTGACCTCCGCTCGGTTTCCCCGGCAGATTCGGTGATACCGGTGCTTGGGAGTGCAGTGTATATCGCGAATCCGGAGGATTCAGACCCGGCGGCGGCGGGAGCTGCGGTGCCCCTAGCTGCGGCGGCGGCAGCCCAATTGATGCCGGCGGTGGCGGCCGGTTATAGTGCGATGCTTGGTATTGTGAGGATGGGTTGGGAGAGTGGGGATGGGAAGGGTTGGCGTTGTTGTTATTGTTATTGTTGTTGTTGTTGTTGTTGTTGTTGTTATTGTTGTTGCTGCTGTTGTTGTCATGTCCCAGTTGGTTCGAAACGAGACCGCTGGGAGAAACAGGCTTGGGGCTTTCGGTCCGGTTCGGAGGGGGGTAGGACGTTGGCGAAGTGAAAGGAGCATTGCCGGACTGCGAGATCGGAGAGGTGGACGAACTCGAACCGCCGTGACTCGGCGCCGGTGGAAACAGACTGCCTGGAGCAGACGGTCGAGTGACGGCGATGGGAGGATATGTACTTGGGCCACGCTGGTATGACACGCTGCCCTGACGTTGCGACGTCTCCGTCGTGGTTGTCATCGCAGGTGCACTGTGTTTGCGGATGCTGGGCATGTTCAGCCGTCGCTCCTCTTCCTCATCCATCCGCTCGGGTTCTGTGTACATCAACCCATCCATGGCATCTTCGCCGCCGCCTCCGCCGCCCGCGTCACCATACTCTTCTTCACCAGCATAGCTGCCCATACTGGCCCGGCGTCCTGCGCATCCTCCTTGGCCTTTGTTATGCCGCGCCAAAGCATCACCACGAGCGAACCTCCGCCCGCACTTGGGGCAGATGTGCGGTCTCTCACCCGTGTGGAGCTTGGTGTGCCGCTTCAAGTCGTGCAGGCGCCGGAACCGGGAGCCACAGGTCTGACAGACGTACGGCTTTTCCTGGCTGTGGGTGAGAAGATGGCTTTTCAGATTGTGATGCCGCGTGAACTCGGTGGAACAGAATGGACAGCGGTGTTTTTTCGCGGATGGTGACCGCGGGTTATTCTGAAAGCCGGAGTGGGGGAGACTCAGCCCGCGCCGCGGGTCATTTGGACCAGCAGTGGGCATCGGATAGGAAAAGGCCTTATTGGCGGTTTCTTCCGCGGGTTCCGGATGGAGTTGGTGATCATGCTGCTGACGCGACCGATCGCCTTCGGGCGAACCTGTCTCCTCGATCGGACCGGGACTGGCGACGGTTGAAGTGTTCATCAACGTGCCGGACTGACCCGCAGCGTCGCCTGCGCCGCCAAATGCATCTCTGCCGGGACTCGACTGCGGGTCAACGTGCATCTCCTCCGAGGTGACCGGCATCGACTGAGTCATCGAATCCATAGGATCGGGAAGCGTGCCGGACGCGTCCTGCGACTTGTCCGCACTCTGCCCAGCAGAATCGCCCAGGGGCTCCTGAACCAACTGGGCGTCGCGTTCCTTCTCGGACGGCGCAGCGGCGGTTTCACCCGTCGAATGCGGTGACAGCGCCGACGACTTGCTTCCCTCCATGCCGAGCGATGACGACGTTCGAAGTCCAGCGCTGGCGATGGAGGTCAAATGCGACTCCGATTTGGCCAGGGTAGGGCTCTTCAGCAACGATGCTTGGTCGGACGGGCTAGCGGCCAGGATGGAACTTGAGACCGGGGGCAATGGACTCGAAATGGCTACAAGGTCGTTACCAGCCTGCATTGACCCGGCCATGAAAGCAGTGTAAGGAGCGCCCGTCGAGAGCAAATGACGGGATCGGGGAGGCGCCCACTGAGTCACTAAACTGGCACTCATGTCAGCGAGAGTCCTATACTCATGCGTGTTTGCGACGCGCGAGTCTCTGTAGAGGGCGGGAACTATGTGGCGAGATCGGGACAATGCAGGTGCAACGGCACTGCAGAAGAAGGGGAATAAGAAAGCGACCAGATACAGCTGATCGCCATGCAAAGCAGCATTTACATACCGGTCGCGTGGGGCGGCGCAGGCGTCCTGCCGCGAGTGTGGCGCAAGCACGACTCAGCTTCAGCACCAGGCTTCGATCTTTCGCAGACGTGTGACAGGGCGGCGCAGCAACACACTGAAACAGTGATGATCGCAAGGGGAACGAATGGACGTCGAGGAGATGGTTTCCGCGATATTGCCCGGACCGAACAATCTACCTCTCCGCTCGTTCAATTGCGACCAGCCATGGAGACTGTGCGGTAGTCGCCGTTTGGTCAAGTCAAGCACGGACGGCTAGAAACGGGCGAATCTTTTGTTGTTCTTCGCCTTGTAGCCTCGGTTTATTTTTCGCGGCTGTGCTTTGGAGGATTTGTTACGGGTTTCTCGAATCGGGAACCAGTACAGATGCCGAGTTGTGGCGGTTGCGGCGAGTGCGAATCGTCGAAGCAGGCATGAATGAATAGAACCAGCTTAGATTCGGCCGGAGCACCACGCGACTGAAGCGAAAGCTAGTCAATAGAGTTCGCTGGGGCGGCAAAGCAATCAATCAATGGACCAACGGGGACAGACAGCGGTCGCCGGTACAAAAACAAAACCCGATCGAGACCGCGCCAGAGGGGACGATGGGGATCGATCGATTGCAACGGAAAATCAGGAAAATTCGACGGAGATTTGGTCAGCCCGTCCAGATCTGCCTGGGTTTGCTGGAGAAGGATCCGACAGAGAGGGAAGAACTGGGGAGGCTGGTTCGTTTTTCCTTTGTTGGCGCTCTGTCCTGTACCGTCTGTGACAAGACCGGTAATTTTGCCGGGTGGCTGCCAATTGCCCTTGGTTGCCCGCTGTTTGGCGGTGGAAGTCGGCGTGGCAGCGCCGCAGCGGGCGCTACAGCGCGGGCCCATACCGGTACCCTGGATTGAAATTTACAGGGTCCAGGTGAAATTACATGACATGTGTGGTCAAGTTACGGTATCGCGCCGTTTGGACGAGCTTGCGCTTCTTTTCACAGCATCATGACTCAAAAAGCCTCTGTGGGCGAAGCACAACCTCCGCAATCCCAGCCATCTTGCCACTGCCACGCTAGCGACTTTGGGTTTCAGCGCCAGCCTCAGGGGCCGATCTCGCCGCGCACAGCCAGTGGCAGAGAAGAATCCGCCAGCTGATCGCGATAAATTACTGATCAGCGTCGAAATGAGGCTGTGCCACCGCCGCGTTTCCATCGCTGATCCAATCGCTGCGGGGTGTGTACGAGCCAACATCACGTGATTTAGCCCTGGACCGAAAATGGATGGCGGTGCCCAGGTCTGGAGAATGCTGGCCAACGCCCTACGCTCTCCAGGATGCACCTCTACGTTGTAATTGGCAATCGCTGTTGGATTCGAAACGGCTTGTGATCAAGAAATGCAGCTTTCAAATTAATTTGTCAAGCTACGGACTCGTGCAAAATGGATGGCCAGACGTAGGAATCTACGGGAGTACAGATTGATTCCAAGTCACGTGACATACTCAATCTACGTCCAGGTCCTCTGGCGTTTGTTCGGTTGGTGCTCGGGTCCGTCCGCGTCGTCTGGCAGCGGCCGCCTTCCATCTTGCGGCTGCAATCGGTTGTCGTCAGTCGGCTGGGATTGGCATCGCTTGCACTCGCACGGGCGTCCTAGGATTCGTGTTGCCATAGCCTTATTCATGCCGTCCCGGAGGTAGCTCAACGTGATCTCTTCCCCGGCCTGGATGTCCTCCTTGGCCCAAACAATTACCCGGTTGGGAATTGTCTTGTCGTATGCCCAGGAGGCGTTCCCCTCTTGCTGGCAGGTGTGGTTGAACATGGCCAGGCCCGGAAAGAGGTAGATATCTCGGATCGTAGGCCGATTGTCCACTTGGGGCGCTCGCTGATAGTCGACGGGTTCCCTCATGTCAAATTTCTTGGAATCCCACCGCATTTTCGGCTCCTCCCCAGGGGGATCCTCATCCCACGGGACAACGCTCACGAGAAGCTTCCGGAGCACCATCTGGATGACCCACGTGTCGAAGGTGAGGTCGCGGAAGATATCAACCCCGAGAGACAGTAGAATGTCAAACGGTACCTGGATATTCGCCGCCCAAGTGAAGGGAAATCGGCTATTTGCCCACTCACGCTCCCCTTGCAGCGGCAGCAACTCGTCAATCTCATGGGCCATGAGATGTGGGTTCCCTGTCTGCCTCCGCCGCTCGAGGGTCACGTCGAAGACTTCCCGTAGGATGAGGCTCAGCACAGTGCAATGAGTCTCGTTGTTGTGGGTGATCATCGAGGGGCCCGTATCAACCGGACGCTTGTACTCGTTCCAGCCGGGGCGCATGGCATCGTGCAGCCACCGCCAATTTCGCCCGCACGCTCGAAAATGGAATTGCTCCCGTGCAATTTGCAGACAACTAGGCCGACCGTCATGGCCACGGCAGAATACAATTGGCTCCGTCCCCGGCGTTGGGATGGTACAGACACAACGATTGTAGTGACCGCCGCTCTCTATTTCCGCTTTTTTGTGGCGGTCGACGTTGACGGCAGGTTGCGGATCGTTAGACTTGCACGTCTCACATCGGACTGGCGGCGTCGGCCTATTGTAGTAAATATCTTGGAGAGCGTCGACATTCAGATGGCCTCTGATGGCGGGTTCATTCGCGAAAATGATCTGGCCCCGAGAAATCGGCTCTGTGGCATAGACGGCCAGCTCTTCGTTCTGTTGGGCCCGAACTTCGATGCGCTTGACCGGAGTCTGGCTCTTGTCGATGAATTCGCGATTAAGTCGCTCCAGAAATGACACGGCCGTTCGGTCGACATCTTGCGCGCTGTGCGGATATGGCCGACCCGACACGCTGCCTGCCTTGGTTTCGTAGTAGAAAAGCGAGTAATCCCTGCATTGCCTCGCATTCTTAACGTCCACCATAGCCGCGGTCAGGTCCCATCTTTTCTCGAATGCCCATTTGTCGCGTGCGGCCATTTGCACCCTCTTCGTCAGGTAGCGTTCCATGTGGTAATAGTCATTCCAACACTGCAGTGCCTTGAGACTGAGGCTGATGATGTTGTGATAGGCTCTCCGCAGCGTGGGCACAAAATAATTGATACCGTTTGAATTGCGCATCAGCATCACCGCCGGGTCATCCTTTCTCCCATCGAGGCGAACCAAGATATGCTGTTCGATGCTGTGCCAAATCCGTGCGTAGAGTCCCGGCTGGCGGTTGCGCACAAACGAATCGGTTAACACCTCGCAGAGCCGCTTGGCCCGATAGGCATCGCCCAGCGCCAGGTCAAAATATCCCATTTGATAATACAGATAAGAGCGGCTCACCCAGTACGTCGGATTGTACGGGCTCAGAACGATGGCCCACGTGTATAGGTCCAAGGGGAGTAGACGCTCATTCCGACTAATCTTGAGCAGGTAGTCGTTGTGTCGTGAGATGCCCCAGGCGGAGAGGTCGGTCCGGGGGAAGAACCCAGCGACGATATCTTGGGTTCGATTCGCGGCATTCGCACGTCGCTGTGCCTGTACTTCGTTGTCATGCAAACGCTGGCGGAGTTCAGCCGACTTTCCCGCAGTGGCCAAACCGCGCCGTGCCAACTCCCGTTTGAGACGAACGACGGTCCAAAACCGGTCCTTGAGGACATTGTGGCCTTGAAGTACAACTCCGCCGCTGGTATCACTGCTTGATGACGGCGGTGTGTTTTCCTGGCCCGGATCCTGCGGGCCGAAGATGTCCTCGTATGACCAGCCTTCTTTTGTCTGTCCATCAGCGGCCAGTTTCATCTGGGCATCCGGCTCCCACTCGTCATCGGCGCGCGGCATCCGGTGCTCGCGCATCAGATGTTCATAGACATTGCCTCCGAGAATGGCTCGGTCTTTCCAATGCTTGTCCATTTTATTTGGGTCCGGCGGAAAAGGATGTGGATATTTTTCCAGCTCCTTCCCTAACTCCTCATCGGGCAGCGACCACAGACGATAGGCGAGCTTGATGTCCTCTGTCTTTGGATATGGTCCCCATTCGACCTCTTGAAAGAGATCCGGGTGTTTGGGAAACGGCGGCGGTAAGATGGTGCCGGCAGGAGGATACTCGTCATGCCATGCTATGTATTCTCTAGTGGGCTGCCGTTCCTCTGGCATTTTTCTTGTGATTGTAGGTCAAGGCTTGGGCGACAGGCCGAGGTCTGCTAGAAATTTAAATGTATACCGCCCATCAAACTGTAGCAGGGTGGTAAGGCATTCAGTGTCACTGGAATCATTACTGCACCTGCTCCTCTTATATGACTGACCCCTTGAGAGCAGCATCTCACTTGACAAAGAAGATTCCCATTGTGTCAGGTTGGCAGATCTCTTGCAAGATCGTCTGGTTGATAGTCAGCCTAGATTCATTCTCGAATCTCGTTTCTGCATGTATCAGAACTGCTTTTCAGTCATTAATCAGTGTTTTCTCCATACAGAACCGCTGGATGCCTGTAGCAAAGTTAGAAGTCTTTGTTGCGATGCTTTCTCTTGCCCACGTCCGTCCAATTCATGAATGTGCCCGTAGTGGACATCTGGGAGCCGCAACGTTGCAACTTGGACTGTTTGACACATTGTAGGTTTCAAGGCTTCTTGTTCACCTGGACTACAGTATGTACAAGATCTCGTCCAGCATATTGTTCACTATTCACTGTTCACACTGGAAAAGGGCCATGGGAGCGTGCCAGTAACCAAGGGTAAACCTGGCCCTGAGCCAAGGCCCGTGACGGCCCATACTAATCCCGATAAGGAACTGCAAAAGTCCATCGTCAGCTGAGCTCCCCGCCATCGCTCGAGCACGTACGAGGGTCCTCGTGTAGAAGAAAATATTCCAAATCTCAGGCCAGGAACCATTCGTGAAGGTTTGATTCACTCAAAGATTGACTCCTGATGCTATTGTCGATCACTTCATCCCCTGATACCCCCGTTCAGCCATAAAAACCGTAGACAAAACTACCTACCGTACTGTTCAACCCGAAGCGCGCATCACTTGCAAGCGTTCTTCTGTCGATTATTCGTGAAAAGTGATTCCAGAAGTGTCTTCTGACATCGCGAAACGAAACATCTCTCGAAAATCTTCTTCCAGCGCGCTGCACAATTGGTGGCCGTTGCAGTCACACCACCAGTAGTGCCAACGGAGCACAGCCGGCCAACCAAGCAATCTGTCAAAGAGTTCTCGCGGCCATATCCCTGATGATACTGCGAAACTGACGCAATGTACGGATCGCAACAACCTCCACCTCCACCTCCGGGGTCTCAGCCGGAATGGCAATCTAATACATCATTTCCTCCTCCTCCTCCTCCTCCTCCCCCTCCTCCGCCACTGGGCACCGCTACCTACACACCAAGTACCTATGGTCCTATGCCAGGCGCACAGCCTCAGATTTCTCCCAATTCACCATCGACAAGCCCTGCGTTAAATACACAGTTTGACACGACCAGCTGGGGAGTGCGATACAATCGGCAGCAGCAACATCATCACTCACCCTCTGGCCCGCCGCCTCCCTTGCCTGTAAGCCGAACTATCTAGTCTCGAATGCACGGTGACAAATGTGAGCTGACTTTCCTGTCCTAGCCGCGGACCAGCCATCAGTCTCCTCCGCCTCCAAGCTATACACCACCGTCCACATCAGCCCCTCAGGGCGCGTCATGGTCCGAACCTCCCCCGCCGCCGCCTCCACGGCCAGGTCAGCACGCCCAGCCATGGGCCCAGCCTGCGAGCTATGACCAGACAGGCCAGGCAAGTCATATTGAACATCCGCCGCCGCCACCACCACCTCCGCGTCCACCTGTACTGCCGGCTTATCAACAAGAAAACCAGCAAGCCGCGCCCGCATGGCAACAGACCCCGATAACCCAGTCGATTCCGGGCCCGCATTATGCGACTGGGCCCCCTACTCATCGCTATGATCCTCCTCAAGTCCACCATCGGCAGGATTCTCCAGATCTATACGGCCCAAGCAGTCCAATTACTACCGCTACTACCACCCAAGGACAAGCCACGCCATCATCGTCACATGCTGAACTTCCGGCGTCGTACCCTTCGTCATCTACGAGTTTAGCCACCCCCCAATCGACTGTAACGACTTCTGCACAAGGCGTGTCGTATACAACGTCCTCGTCGGCATTAGGTGCTGGGGGTCCCTCAGATTGGGAACATTTCTCTCCTGCACACGTTCCCGAAGATGATCAGTCGTCCCGGAAGCATGAGAATGGCGTGTCAACGCCGACAGTCACACAAAGTCCCATAGTGCAATCCCCTCAGACAACGACACTCCCTGTGCGAACCCAGGAACCGCCTTCGGCCACTGCGCCTACCACTCCACCATCAACGAATCCGCCTCCACGGCCAGCAAAGGTAGCTTCTCCACCACGTGTCGAAAATGATCCTTCCAGCCACCAGGACGCGACTCGCCCAGCCCCTGGACGGGACGATAGTCTTCAGTCGAATTCTAGTATCGTATCCGCAGAGGGATACTCTGAGGAGATTGACAAAGTAATCTCAGCTTGGAACCAGCCTATCTCGCCCAAAACTCAGTCCAAAGAGGACGCAGGGGGACGTAGCCCGAGTCCAGCGGCAGAAAAAGCTCCATCAGCTCCCTCCGATGAACCTCCAGCGAAGCCACCTACAAGCACAGCCGAGAATTCTGTGGCATCTACTCCGTCCACAACTGAGACGCAAAAGGAACACCGGCAGAGTCAAGTCTCTGCAACGGCAGACACGCCAGCCAAAGAGCCCGAGGCCGCCAAGGTAGAAGTAAAATATCTGGATCCCTATGAAGATCTTGACCCTTGGTTCAAGTCCTCCCTTGAACGCTACGTTACCATGCTTCGCAAGGAGGCAGTCGCGGACTCCGACGAGGAGAAGTACAAAATCTTCACCAACTTCGTGGCTAAGGAAACCAAATTGCGTGAAGTTTTGTACAATGTTGAACCTGAAGAAAAGAAGAAGCCAGAGCCGCCTGCAACACCTCCCGCTCCGCGCGAGACTAAGCCCGCCAGTCCAACGCCTGTAATAGACTCCGGTTTGATCCCCGTGGAGTCGGAAGAGCCACGAACACCTGTCGAAGATGGCTCTCACAGCTCAACGGAAGATGGGGATGACATCGCTTATAGCCCCGGCGGACGCCCCATTTTGTCCCGCAGGCCTGCCGCAAAGAAATCTCCGGCCACCCGGCGTCCCCAACGATCGGCATCCAACCCTGGGACCCGTCCGGCGCAAGGCCCGCAAGGGCTTCTGCATAGCGGAACGTTCGCCTCCGATCCAACAGCTCGTCCGGTGTCGGTGCCACCTCCAATTACCAAGCCGTTCACGCCCCAGCCCCAGCAAATGCAGCCGCTGATCTCAGAGCCTCCCCAACCCGCATACACACCGTTCCGGTACTCAGAGGGGCCTCAGCGCAACGCTGACGTGCTGAACGCCCAAGGGACCGCCTATCAGGCGTATTCTGCCCTGCGGCAGGCCTCTGCCGAGAGTGGGCGAGCGATGGCGAATCCAGCACCACCGGCATCTCAGGGGCCACGGGGCGAATTCTCGGGCCCAATCGACGAGACATTCCTCGGAATTATCCGAGAGAAGAGCGTGTCGTATCGGGGCAAACATCCCGCGTTGCTACCCGGTGCTGGGATAGAAGCTTTGGGTGCCCTGATCCCTAATCCGTTTCCAAAGCCGGAATCGAACTCTGAAATCCTGACTGTCCAGAGAGAGATGGAGAAGTTCACGGATGATTTCAGCTATATTAAAGAGGAGGTCGACAGATGGGAAACATCTGCCAAGGAACGACGCGCCAAGTTGGAGAAGGCGCGGCTGGAGCGAGAGCAGGCGTCTGAGGAACGGATCGATGGGCTTTTCAATGACAAGGAGATTGGCTACGCCGACATCAACAAGCTTGAGGACGAATTCCGGCAGTCGGAAGCTCGCACTCAACTTGAAGAGGAGAGGCAGGAACTGGAGAACTTCATCCGACAGGTGTTCAACCCGCTTGATAAGCGAATCAGAGAAGAGATCGTCGAGCTGCGGGCTCTACTTCAACGGGCCATGGATGACCTGACCGCCACTGCCAGGTCTCCAAATAGACACGCTATTTGGAGACGGTACCAAGTCTCTCATACGATGAAGGTAATCCTGGCGCTTTCCGGAAAACTCGAGAAGCGTTTCCAACACCGGCTGGACATTGCCCTGGATCGCGAGCGGCGCCGGAAGAAAGCAGAGCGCCGGCCACTTGTGTATCTGGGAGACTCGCGGGCCCTCAAGACCTTAGACGGCGACTTTGAGAAGATGGAGAAGCAAAATGTGGTTGACGCGGCCAAGGATCGGGACCACCGCGCCAACCAGCTGACCGATCTATTCGACGAGGCCATTCTCTTCGCATTGGGTGGACACCAACGGCTGGTAGATGATATTCTAGGCAAGGCCAAGCGGCTCGATGGGAAGGCGATTGAACGCAGCAGCCTATCTGAAAATGATAAGGAGCTCATTTTGCGCTCCATCTCCGCTCTCGTCAAAGGCGTCGTCGACGACGCCGAGTCTATGCTCACCAGTGTCAAGGAGGCGGATACGATGCTCAATGATGCCGACTACAGCGTGTCCGTGGCGCAGGCTCGCTTTAGCAATGCCTCCGAAGACGTGTACGAACGGCTTGCCGAAGAGAAGAAAAAGGAAGACGCAAAAATCGAGGCCGACTTCCAGGCCAAGATGGACAGCTTCAAGGACGGCCCGGCCCAAATCACGGCCAAGATGGACACGCTGCTGAAGGTCATGGGCAAGCCTCCTGGCCCCGGTGCCGGCCCATGGAAGCGTCCGGCAGCCATCGCCGTGGAGGATCCTGTCCCGTCGATACCGGAGATCGAAACAGAACATCATCCAGCCGAAACGCTCATGCCGGGTCCGCGCCCGACGAGCGCGAGCGTGGCAGCGGCGAATGACCCGGAGCAACAGGAGAGGTTACGGAAAGCTCTCGAGGAGGCGAAGAGGAGAAACGCAGCCAAGGGATTGACCGCATAGATTCTTCTGTTTTCTTCATGCATATATTTGTTTCTGTTGTCTAATATCTAGTGTAATGATACCTTCTTGCTGATGTGTACCAAACTTCTGTTCGAATGATTTTAGTCGACCAGTTCAATGAACGTAAACCTGACAGATCTCTTTCTGGCCAATTCATTACCTATTAACCCTTAAATAAACTGGAGTTGGGATTTGTAGACACGGGATTGGGTTCCAGTTCGGCTCGAACAGCCAATCACACTCCATCCCGACTTAGGGTTTGCTCTTGAAACCCTAACCAACGAACCTGGAACAATTCCTGTCTCACAGTGCACCGTAAACAATAACTATCTGACAAGAAATCACCACCAAAGAAGGCATCAGGGCGGTGCTAAAGGCTAAGACTCTGGCGCGGTACATTTGGAACTTCCAGAGACAAGAACGGACTTACCATAACCGGATGACGATCATCCATTCTAGAGGACGAAATCGGTAGAAATGCCTCGGGACTTAGGGCTGGTTGTGCCTCCTAAATTTTTACTTGGCCATTTCACCCCTAATCCAATGGATATCCTTAGAAAGACTTGGATCGTCGTTCACCGTCTCTTTCAGGAGTCGGAATCCGAGGAAATGCGGAATTTTTTCGAACGCATTGTTTATGGCAAGGCTAGTTGTGCTATGAATTCAAAAAAAAGTTGCCAGAGAATCCTGAAGAATTGAAATGTAGATCAGATCATCCTCCACACAGACGTGTCCAAATAGTTTAAAAGTTACCATTCGCACTCCAGTCCTAAATTAGATAAACTTCAGACTTTCATCAAAGTTAATTTCTTCAGCGGCTCGATTTTGGAAGTTTCCTTGTGACCGTATGATCACGGCAACACGAATTTAACCGATCTCCAAACGGCACGAAGTTGCCGTCCTTTCGAATCAATATTACGTGGATCAAATCACGAAATATGATCATCATGGACCTGATTTCTGGGCCGAGAAAATATCCTCGGTCAAAGTCGGTCAGCATTATCCTTTCGACTTTCATTTTTTTTTTCTTTGAAAGTGGAATGACACATAAAGTTGAGGCTAAGCCGCTATCGATACGAGCTTTTTTAGCGTACCAGATTCTAGGGTGGATCTGACCCAGGTGGGATGACCTTTTACAGTTTCTGGGAGGAACAGCTCATGAACACCGTGCATGTTCTGATGGTTATCGACAGTTTTGAGCAAAGTAACTCGGCCGACTACTATCTAATCTTTCATAGTTATCCAGAAGAAAGTGTGCTTGTGGGGTCGGAATGAGAACTCGTTGAAGCCGGTACATAGCTTCACCCGGATCGATATACGAACGCGAAGAACATACGGTGAAGTCAAGACGAAAACATTGTGCCTAATCCGTCAGAAGATCAGAAGACAAACCTGACTTGGTGGAGTCATACTTCTCACTGCAAGTCGGGAGCCAATGGTGCAAGAGTATGAGATGCTCACATGGACAAGAGGAGAACAGCTCTACGACGACAACTTGACAACCGTCCGGCCTTGATCATGACCACAATGATGAACGGATAGGATTGATGATGATTCGTGCAAAATACAGGAAAAATCATTCAAACAAAAATGCCCACCGTCAAATCATAAACAAAAGTCCAAATCGCTCAAGAAAATGCTAGAAACTGTGAAGAAAAAGAAAGCGTATGAATGTCGTAAATCATGTCTATCGAGTCCGTTTCTGGCTTCCACCCGCCTCTGCCGTAGCAGGCCGCTTGGCCCGTTGTCCTGTCTGGACATCGTTGATCAGGTTCTTGAGCTTGATGATGTACGGCGCCGGCGCGCGGTTGACCTCTATCTTGCTGAGGGCGTCGACCAGGCTGGGTACGTACTCGCTGAGCACGGACGGCGGGACTTTGTCCAGCGCATCCAGGATAAAGAATCCATCGGTCTCATTGGCCTGTCCGATCAACTGCTCGTAGAGGTTATTGTCGTCCTCATCCTCGCCGGGCTGTGGCGCTCGCCAGTGGCTGCCGGCAAAGGCGTCGATGTTGCGGGCGGCAATGTCCAGTAGCAGGCTCACCAGGGTTTCGGCGGCGTCCTCGGTACCGTGCGAGTTGCGCATGTCCAGGTTGACTTCGATCTGCTTTACGCACCGTCGAAGCGCCTCGGCAACCTGCCTCGCCTCCATAGACGGCACACCAGGCGGGAGAGTCCCCGTCCGGCAGTACTCGTCAAACTGAGCAAGGATTCTTCGGCACCGCTTCCGGATCTTGTCAAAGTAGATCGCGGCGCATGCCCCCGCCGGCATTGCTTTACGTAGACTCCTGTAGACATTGTCATCATGCACGGCCAGCCGAAACAAGGTGGCTTCAAGATCGCCTTGGACCACGCACTGTTCCGGGGTCCGGGGCTGATTGGACCTCTCCACCAGATCGGGCCGGAACTCCTCCGGAAGCGTGTCTTTGAAGGCAGATATGATATCTCGGACCTTGTCTTCTCGACTCATGCCGCGACTTCTGGGTCTGTTGGGCTCCGACAGATATGGCCATTCCAGCCTTTCCGCCAACTCTTCCAAACCGTTGCGCAGCAGATCTTCCACGTGCGGTAGATTCGGCGAAAACCCCTCCTTCGTCAAAGGAAGGCCGGGGGGTGGTGTCTGAGGTGTGAGGCTATCGTACAATTGATCCGCGAGCCACTGCGCCGCTCCGTCAGCTACCGTCTTAGATTTTTCCGACCAGCCATTGAAAAATGGCCCTGGTTAGTACTCACAAAGATATGCCGACACGCCATGTCAGGTCTGGTCTCGAACTCGGAGCACGAGCACCTGGCAGAGCCTCCGCCAATGTGAATCACGGGTCGCTCTTCCAATTGGAACTCGAATCCTCCTCCAACGTCTCGGCAGTAAACTACTCCGAACTCACTCGTGAGTCCGGCAACAGCCCGGAATCGGGCCTCCATCTCCAAGCCATCGACATCATAGACGATCCTTGACTGGGCGCGAACCATCGAAGCCAATGGGTCGGAAGTCTCCTCTTCTTCGTTGTCGTCGTCTTCTTCGCCCTCTTCAACTTCCTCCTCTTCCTCGGTGCTATACCCCTCCTCGTCCGAGTCGCCGCCTCTAGGATGTCCACGCGGATGGTCGTCGTCGTCGTGACCGGCACTGCGACGAGTCGTCGGCAACCCGTGGGACTGTCGAGGCTGGGAACGGGCGGCGGGCATATTCCCACGGATCGAGAGTCTTCCCAGCTGCCGCGTTGGAGTAGACATGAGGTAATCAAAGTCGGGATAGGTTCGCAGAGAAGATCTGTCAGTGTGCTGCACTGGCGGACAGGACCATGGAACCCGTATTTATTAAGTTTCTGGGGATCCATGGACGACGGTGGGCACGCGGGATCCATGAGGAGCCAACATCCGGCACTGCATGAGCGACCGCTGCATCCCTTACAAATTTCTCCTTCTCGTACGAAGGAACGCGGCGCGCTGCGTTGTGCCGCTCTCTCCGCCTTGCAAACATATCATTTGAACCCGCGATGCGGCACTGTAATCGCCCCTATCGCCCCAGTGCGGAGGGGCTGATGTCCAATGGTTCCCAAAGTGGTAATGTAGACGTCGCTTCGGTCGACAGCGATGGCTCGGGTGAAATGCTTTGGGAAGAACCAATACCGCCTTTGAAGGATGCGGAGAGCACGCAGAGACAACTAGCAACCCAGGGAGCAAAGCCAAAAAGGCTGAACGGCGGACTCCAGTGGATCAACTGCCAGTCCACGCCCCCAGTAAAGAACGCGAACCGACGAAACAGAACACCCAGAACACCCTTAACGGTCTATACGGGTCTTAGAAATCTTGGGACAGAAAAGGGAAGTCCAACTTTAGTCCGACCAAGGGCGGAAATTGAAATTGGCACCCATCAGGCGCAATCGCTGATCTACAGGCCAACCCGGGGACCGGGTGGGCCGGATTTTCTGGCCTTCTCCCTGACCCAAGCGGCCTTGGAAGATATTGAACAACATATGCACACAGTACAGTACCTGCTGGGAGCACGGGGAAAAGCTTCCGCACAGTTCTGCGCCGCAAATTTCAATGTTGAGAAATCAACTTTGTCCTCCAGGTTATGAAGGGCTCTCTGCACAGCACTGCAACAATGTCCTTCGCTTATGCCCTTGTTTTTTTGTCTTTCCATAAGCGACAAGGCCAACGGCGTTTGAGTCGGAGTCTCATTCGCCGACAATTTCAACCGGCATGTCATTATGTTTTTCCCGGCAGGGAATCCGAGAGGCTTATCCAGACTTATCCACAATATCCAGCACGTAAACTGTACTCTTGGCGACAGGCTCCATGGCCTCCAGGTGCCGCAATGTTTGCCCTGGAGGTGAACATATCCGCGGAATGGAGACCTCAAGGGTGCCGGTTTCTGGCCACAAAATCCACAAACTGGCAGCTCTATCTGGCCATGTCGCCATGGGGGTTTGATTGTCAAGAGATGCGAGCCCACTTAGAACCTGCACGCAAAAAGCGTCTCCACCGACCTGAGGGGGCTAGGCTCACTGGCTCTGAAGGCTGTCAATTAGCGCCAAGCGGCAGTCGAGCAAACATTCGCGCAGGGCCAGCCACAGATCGAACCCTCGATAGCGACTGGTCAGCAGCCTGTCCCAGACGTTTGGACATGATTTTTGGGTTTTCTCTTTGGGAACGCCCCATGGCAGCGCGGCAATGCCCATTGTCATCAGATTTTTTTTTTTCCCTGGCAGGAACCCTGTCATGGCGTGCTTTCTCTTGAGATAACCGCATCTGATCTAGTGAGCTTGGCCGATCGTACAGGGATCATTGATTGCTTGGATTTCTGGAGCAACGCGTGGACGTCGCTAACGAAATTGGGGGGATGATGGCCTCAGCTAGCGTTGTGATGCTACTGTGGGGACTGGCGCTTACTGGATTGTGTTGTCCGGCGCTAATTTCGCCATATTACGTTAGACACCTGTGGCTAAACAGCGCTAGTCTCGCAGAGGAATTTCAAGTGGTCTCTTTAGTGCCGGGGAGCTGAGGCGCATCGGCCCATCGGGACTGTTGGATGTCTTCGAAAATTGAGACGGTGCCTTTCGCGGAACAGCTCCATCGGGGTCTAGCAGGGGGCCCAGCGAGCAAAGTCCGTTGGCAATTGACGCGAAGGATCCGGACCGTTAAGGAGGCGAAGTGATCGATTGGATTAAAATCGATTCTAGATTTCGTTCGGGGATCACCAACATGCGGCGGTCGTTTAGCCACGACAACCATGTCATGATATCTGCATTGCTCAGGAGCAAGGAATCCATGGTCCTCGTATTTCATCCGGACATTAGCAAGCTTTACAAGGCACAAATTGAATGCATAAGGGAAAAAGAAAGCAAGGAATCACAGCGTGCGAAACAGTATGCCAATCAACACGCGCCACAGTTCCGAGAAGGTGAGCATCGGCAGTCCAGCTGATCGACGCGCCGCAGAGCATGGACCATCAGCAAAGCGAATCATATGTGGGATCGCTTGATAAGGTGGTGATCGTGATCTGAACGATCTCCGACATGCATGACATTTCGGTCACGTTATCAGACTCTAAGCCTTGTGAAGCCCCTTTTTAAGCGCCAAGGCAATCATCCACGAACGCCCAAATCAAAGAATATACGAGCATCATCTTACATATACACAAGGTCGGGCGTATGATTAGATCGATAGGTTCGTAGGAGCCGACTTCTGAACCTGAAAACTGGGAGTTTATGAGAGATACCCGAGATACCCTTGCATGGACAGAGAGAAGAACTAGCAACTTCAAATTTCGCTCCTAAAGAGACAAAAAAATCCATGATCACGTTAACTAAGACAGGTCCAATACAACTCTGCCCACCAATTCTCTCCGTTGCATCCGCTCAAAGACGCTGGTCAGATTTTCCATTTTCTCAATATGATAGTGAGGCTTGACGATGCCCCTAGCCGCGAACTCGAGCGTCTCCGCCGCCTCCCTGCGATTGCCCACCATGCTTCCGACGATATTCCATTGGTTTACGATGAGCTCCGACGGCGCCGCACTGGAAATAGGGACCAAATCTCCTTCAGGGAGCCCGACGCAAACTAACGTGCCATTGAAACGGAGGAAACGCAGGGCCTGAGCATAGTCGGCGTTGGACGAGGTGCAAGCCAGCACTGCATGTGCACCGATACCCCCAGTCAGGGATCTGACATGGCCCACGAGATCATCCCCATCGAACTTGGTAATATCGACGAAGTGTTCGGCACCGGACGCCTTGACCACCTCCTCCTTGCTTCCAAAGTCGGTGCCGATAACCCGAAGCCCCATCCCACGGCTCGCCAGCTGAACGGCAAGATGCCCCAGGCCGCCACCGGCTCCCGTGATCACCATCCACTGGCCCGGTTGAGCTTTACTTCGCTTAAGTGCTGCATAGACAGTGAGACCAGCGCAGAGCATTGGGGCCGCATCGGGGGAGGACAACCCATCGGGGATGCGAATCACATAGTTTGCTGGTCCGATAACGTACTGCTGGAAGGTTCCGGGAGTAGTGTAACCGGAGACCTTCTGATTGAAACATAGACCATCGGTGTCGGATATACAGGGCACTGCGTCGGTGTTAGCAGCGGGATATGCATTACAGAGTAGGTCTCGTACGGCAACTCAAGCAGGCACGCGACATCCATTTGACTCCGACGCGATCGCCGATCTTCAGCCCGGAGGACTCGGTTCCAGGACCAAGCTTGACGATGTGTCCGACGCCCTCGTGGCCGCCGACCTGATTCGGGGGCGGAGGTTCAAGGATGCCTCTCCACTACAGCCTTATCAGTCACGCTCACAGGGTAAACAACCACGCGCTGGCACGTTACAGAATGAGTCATGACTGCATAGTCAGAATGGCAGACCCCGGAATGCGTCCTGTCATTCCGTTCAGTCCGTTGGTCTTCCCAGGAGCTACCGATTCATGCCAAGGTGACAGAACGCACAGGTTGATGAGAACCTCTCCATGTCCCGGTTCAGGGACATCGAGCTCGACTACCTTGGTCGAGAGCTTTCCAGGCTGGTCATAGACGACCGCCTTGTACTTCTTAGGGATTGTGAACTCAGTTCGATTTTCAGTCATCTTTTGAGCTCGCGAAGATGTCCAGGTTAGAATACAGCAGATTTCAAGTACAGATGGCCATCCAAAGAACAGACAGTCGATTAAATAGTGTCATCATCTTCCAGAGAGTCGAGAAGATGTGGTATGATGGTCTTGACATCTGACCTGTGCCTGTCATGGACGTCATGGTTGTAGTCAGCGGATCGCATGTTCATTGTTCGATAGTGAATCTGGCCGCATGTGGAAAGCACCTCCGTATAGCTTTCTTATATATCATTTTACAAGAACTTCAATCCGCGGTCTAGGTCTCTGTAGATTCTCGACATGGAGGTGGCTGGAGGGGCAACTGTTCGTTGAGCACCTGATCCGTACTCACGCTCTGGAAGACGTAAGACACAAGAGTACTGCTCCCATGGTAACTTTGATCAGTGTGCCCAATTGATTATGGCAGAAGTGCTTCTACAATGACTTATGTTGATGGTTAGGCTAAGGTAGGTCGTTGACCATAGGCTAGCCCGACGACCTGGAAATTCAGATATCCCCGCAATCTTTACATCATCTCCGGAATTGGCAAGGAAATAAACTATACCAACAAGAGTGAAGTTCTAGGTGATTATTAAATTGATCGCATTATACGGACTTCTCGGGATTCTGCATTTGACAGGCAAAGTTGATCGTTGCTAGTACTCGGGTTTCGGTTTCTCGAGTCGAAATAACTAAGCATGGTTCATGCCCTGTAGGTTACATCTGCCATTTGTCATAGTGCAGATGTGCCAGATACATAACCTATGGGAAGCCACTGGGCCTGAGTCAGTGAAAAACCTCAATTGTTCATGCATAGGTTTTAAACAAGCAGAATGTAACTACGGGGAATCGGGTACATCATCCTCCGTATAATTTCGAGTACTGGTCCTGTAATTGGAGTTCGTACCCCGCATATCCCCTGCAGCCAAGTGCAGCAACATCTGTCAAAGTGCTCTGAAATGTTCTTGTATTTAACGGTAACGTGGGCCAACTGGTCGTACAGCTCTAGACCTGTGTCATGAGTGTCGTGGCACTCTCTCTACACTTCTCCATAAAGTACTTGCATACTCAACCTATCAAGCGTTCGCCATTGATTCAGGATAATAACGGAGTGCAGGATCTATGCATTCGTATACACCGGACCGAGAACCTGTGCCGAACATTAGTCAGTCTGTTTTACTTAGATTTCGACACACAGCCACTTGATTGTACCGTGAACCCAGTGCCCACGGGTACATTGGCTACATGTGCTTGTCGTGCGTTATTCCGTAATGAGACCACAGGTAGACTCTATGATAGGCGCCCACGAATGTTAAGAAAAAGGAATTGCACACGTAACTCATCCCAAAACGAAAGAAGCCAACTAAATTCGAACGTATGAGCAAAAAATGTACAAAATTAGGGTAGAAAAAAAACTCGGAAAAAAGAAAGTGGCCCGAACCGCGACTCGAACGCGGGACCTCGCCGAGTTCAGGACTCGGACCCGAACGGCGAATCATACCACTAGACCATTCGGGCTCGTTGATGCTTACTGCGGGGCAAAAGAGTCTCATGAGACCGACCTCATCGCTTGAAATGTGATTGGTCTTGAGGCTTATGTAATTGTCCTCCTGTTCCAAAGTTCGCATCGATTTTATGACGTCGGTCTCTGGGGATGAATTTGCCTTCGGATAATAGGGTATTTCCCCACTGCAATAGTAGAACGAGGAGTTGTGTACGAAGAGAGCAGTTCCCGTCCAATGAAGCTGGGAATTGCCATGCTGCCCTGTCGAAGATAATCGGTCCAGTGCTCGGCGCAATCCTAACCGAGCCATAGGACTGGATTATCGTCTCTCATTTCCGTCGGAAGAGTTCAAGTCGAAGCTGCAACGTTCTGTTCTATGTATTTCTCCTAGATGATCTCCATGGGAAGTATCGATGGAGCAATAGGCTCATATATAAACGGATCGAAAAGCATCATATTGGTGGATTGAACGCAATCAACGCAACCTTCCAGTGGGTGCTTGTCCTCGAGCTGAATACCAAAATGAAATATACAATTGTTGATTCCCACGTCCATCTCTACCCGGAATCACACCTGCCCACACTCGCATGGCACAAACCCGGGAACCCCATTGGCGGGCAATACTCGATTGATCAGTACCGCCTCGCTGCTAAAAAAGTACCAACTGGTGACCAGAAGTCCGACGATGGAGAGCCATATACTCTACGTGGATTTGTCTATCTGGAAGTAGACCGGAAATCGTCCGTCAACGAAGCGGATGGTGGGTGGAAGCATGTGCTGGACGAGGTGTCCTTCCTCGCACGCATTATCAATGGGGAGCCAACTCCTGGAGAGGGTCACAAGCCGGAGGATAGCGAGCTTTGTCTGGGAGTCGTGCCTTGGGCCCCGGTTCCAGCCGGCCAGGAGACCATGCAGCGGTATATGACCCTTGTTCAGGAGCGCATGGGCACCGAGAAGGCATGGAGAAAAGTTCGTGGAGTGCGGTATCTTGTTCAGGACAAGCCGGCGGGCACGATGCTGGGAGACGGCTTCGTCGAATCTTTAAAATGGCTGGGACGGGAGAAGCTCGTCTTTGATTTGGGTGTCGATGCGCGACAAGGAGGGCTCCATCAGCTGCGAGAAGCGGTGGAGTTGTGTAGACGGGTCTACGACGGAGTGAAAGACGATGAAAAGGTGGTGATTGTCATCAGTAAGTCATATTTCTCTCGTATACTACGAAGAATATATGAATCCCAAGCGCTGATGTGTAAGATCACATGTGCAAACCGAATCATCGTGTTCCGTACAGCGGGCGCGAGTCGATAATCTCGCATCCAGAATTCAACGAGTGGAAGCAATATGTCAGTGCCATGGCGGCGGCAGGCCCTACGACCTACATGAAGCTTTCCGGGCAGTTCACCGAACTGCCGCCTCTTCCCGCCGAGCCGGAGCCAGATTATGATTCTCTCGCTGAACGATTGGAGCCCTGGACAGATGTCATCTTCGATGCTTTTGGGCCCGCGCGGGTTATGTTTGGCTCAGACTGGCCAGTTTGCAACACCGGAGGCGGAGGGCAGAGCGCATGGGAGCGCTGGAGGCAAGTTGTTCAGAGGGTGCTGGATAGACGTGGTTTGACGGAGGAGGAAAAGCAAGGCTTTTGGGGAAAAGTTGCGGTGACGGCGTATGGACTAGATGCAGATATTTAGACAATTGGGATAATTCCTGGACGGTGTGAAGTAGTAACTAATTCATTACTGCAGATTGACAAAGGCCCCTCCATCGACGAGGATCTGTGCTCCCGTCTGCGCTAGCAGTCAGAATCCATTTACCGCAATATCAGGAACGTAGCCGAACTTACCACATAGCCACTTAATTCATCCGAAGCCAGGAACACTGCAGGCCCAGCAAGGTCTTTTGGCTGTCCGAGCCTACCCAGGGGAATCCTCCCTTCCATGTATGTCCTCTTTGCCTCATTTGACAGATCCTCCTCATTCATTTGCGTACGGATCGTGCCGGGAAGAAGTGCATTACATCTGATCCCGTACTTTCCTAGGGCAATCGCAGTCGATTGCATTAGACTCAGCACGCCAGCTTTCGTCGGAGTGTAGTGTGTCTGTCGCCCGCCGCCGACAAGGGCCGAGATAGAACTGATTCCGATGATTGAGCCGCCGGATGGCGACTGATTGAACGCCATCTGGCGAGCAGCTGCTTGGACTGCGTAAAAGGCGCCGCATAGGTTGATGGAAACGGTCTGATTCAGGAGTGATGGTTCGAGCCTGCAGTTATATACGGTCAGCCGAACTATCTAAAAACTCCTGCACATTTCCCACAACTCCCACCGAGTTCATTGATCACGTCAACCAGGAATCAACATACTCGAGGAAATCAGCAAACTGACACACGCCCGCATTGCTCACGAAGACGTCTAGTCGTCCGAACTTTTCGACGGTTTTGGAAACAAAATCTCTCCCCGTTTCCGGCAGCGAGATGTCACCGGCCACGGTTAGGAAGTTGTCTGAGGAGGTGATTGCCGTCGCATCTTCGTGGAAGGACTTGATGAGTGGCTCTTCCTGCGCACCGCCTAAGTGGTTGATGGCGACTTTGGCCCCATGCCGGAGGTATTCGAGTGCAATTGCCTAGCGAATCCGTCTTTAGTTCTGTCCACCACTCATGCTATGGGAAGCACGAATGAATACCCGGCCGATTCCCGTTAAACCGCCTGTGATCGCGGCGACTTTACCGACAAGCAGTTGAGGTGTTGTCATGCTCGAGATCGTGGGCCTGTTGCGATTTGCGTAGCGTGCAGTTATATTCTCAAGTTCCTGCTCGAGCTGCCGAGAAACTTCAGCTGGAGCTCATTATCTTGTTGATCTCTCGTCGTCTACTTTGAATGGATATCTGCCAAATTCTACTATTCAAATGTTGTTAACACTCATGTTGAAAAGGCTGCTTGGTCTGACATGCTTGCGGTCCCTCAGTGGAGCTCGGTGTTCGTGCTGAAGATACCCCGAGACCCCTCCACACTAATCTTTCCCGATATGGAAGTTACTCGTAACCCGAGTTCACTGGTCGGGACGGGTGTCAGCGTTTTCAGTTACGGTGATTGATACGGACGTAAACCGAGCTCTATATTCATTGGCATTGTATAGAATTGCAGTAAAAGCATAACAGGAATACTCTAGTAGACCATCCAGTCATGACCTTCTAGGAAGTAGTATATACATGTGTATCAATGGGAAGTCGATGTTCAAGCCGAACCATTAGTATCTTTCTCACCGTTCTCCTGCGGCGGCGTCAAACTCTTTGGTGGAGCCGGTGTGAGGAAGGACGACGCCGGAATAAGCGGAGCGGCCGGGTTAACCTCAAGGCCAAATCCTGGCTTGTCCAGATCCTTCAGATCCAGGTATCCGTTGACTGGGATCGGCTCGTTGATGAACAAATTGCCAAATACAGGCTCGACGGTCTTGCCGTCAGCTGAGCTGGCCAGGTACTCCTGGAACGGGGTGTTGGGCTGCGACACGACGAAATGGTACGAATACGAACCGGAGGCGTGCGGTACGACGGGGATGTCGTAGGCAGCCGCCATTGAAGACACCTTAAGAAGTTCCGTCAGGCCGCCCAGCCACATCACATCTGGCTGGATTATGTCGACGTTGCGGCCTTCGATCAATTTGCGGAACCCGTAACGCGAGTACTCGTGCTCTCCTGTCGTGAACTTGACAGTAGGGTGAGCCCGTTTGAGCAGGGCATGGCCGTCAAAGTCATCCGGGGTCAAGCACTCCTCCCACCAGTCGATGCGGAGGCCTTCCTCCTCAGCGCGCTTCACGAGCTCAATTGTGTACGGGACGTTCAAGGACATCCAACAGTCCACGCGAAGCGGGAAGTCTGGCCCAACACTTTCTCGGTGCTTGCGGAGGAATTCAATGTTTCGGTTCAGGCCGTCAATGCCCTCATCCGGCCCGTACGGTAGCGGGACCTTGGCCCCGATGAATCCCATTGCCTTCGCGGCCGCTGGTTCCGGCCCCGTGCAGTAGAAGTGTAGTCGATCTTTTGTTGCGCCTCCGATGAGTTTGTAGACGGGTTCATTTCGAATCTTGCCGAGGAGATCCCAGAGTGCGAGGTCAACAACGGAGATCACCGCGACTGGGAGGCCTTTGCGACCATAGAACATCGAAGCGCGGTACATCTGCTCGAATATTTGGTTGATATCGCGGGGGTCTTTGTACGGTTTGTTAGTCACATTCCCCGTTGACCCTACTCGGCCAACTCACCGGCTCCGATCAGAAACCGCTCCATGTGGTTATGAACCAGCCAGCACGCCGGCGGCCCTCCGAAACCCGTTGCGAATCCCTTTGTGCCATCACTGGCCTCGATCTCCACGCAAAATGACCCCAACACGTTAATGCCGAAGCTGGTGCGCGAGTGGCGGTACTTTTCCCAGCGGGACATAGGGGTCGCAATCGGGCTATCTACCAGCCAATGTCCGCCTTTGACCTAAACCTTGTCAGCTAATACTTCCGTTTCATTCATTGCGACGAGGAAGGTATACATTGTGGTAGTCACCTCCAGACCCCACGCCCTGAATCACAAACGTTCGAACATGCTTGATGGTCGGGAATTCTCGAACAGAGGCCATGGTGATTTTCGACGACGGCAAGTCTGTTCCTCAGTGACAAACGAGAGAAGGTACCGGTGATCGCATCAACAACGACATCGACGTCTATTTATCCATCGAGGCTATCGGCTGAACTCCGGGACCGATGAAATGGACGGCTGAGATAACGGAGAGCGGAGCTTGCTTCGGGGTAATGCAGCCCGAGAGGGTTCCGACTGACCGAACGCGAGCCATTCCGCATCGCAGGGCCGTACCTAATACTGCTTGCGGAAGGACAGAACCTCAGTCGCAGGACCTTATCAGATTGCGGGAGCCGACAATGGCCGAACCGTCCACCAAAGAAGCTTCCGTCTTTGTTCTTTGCGGAGTTTTGCCGAGGTTTTTGCGGAGGGTGGTCACCCCGCGTAAACTATCAGTCGCAACTTTCCCCAATCTGGGGTAGTTACAATAACTATGTGTAACTGGTGTATAAAAGTTATCCTTACTAGTTCAAATTACATTCGTAACGCGCTCGTCCATCGACGGTCATTCAGCTGCACCCGAAGGATCTTGGTTTGGGTTTAGTCGATTGAATCTAGTTCTGGACCCTTTCGTTCCTTGCATTCTCCCTGCGTACTTGAATCTGCTCTCCTCCATGACCATGGTGCTTCCCTCGTAGGCCGGCCGACTCGCTACGTCTCATCTCCGATCACCGATCGAAACAGGATGCCTGCTAGTGATCCCTCTGCTCCACCGCAGACACGCCGCCCACCGGCTGACTCGGGCCAGACACAGAGCCCCGAGGGCGACTCATCTGGGGGCGAGTCAGAAAATGAGCAATTGTCGGGACAAACTGGATCGCTTCCTGCCGCCTCGCGCGGCCTAAAGAGGAAACGCCCTGAGATGGTGTCGTAGGTCCTCCCATAACTCGCGTGCTTTGTTTTCCATTTCCTCCCCGCGGCGGAAATTTAATTATCTCCTTGCCGACAAGGAGATTCCACATCTTTCGTGGACGAATGTAGATCGCTGACCTTCTAAGGTGCGAGTTGTGCAAGCAAAGGAAAGTTAAATGCGGTATGTGTGGCTGGAGCATTCGCTTTGCACAAATTTCTGATCAGGCGCAGATCGTGCGCAACCGAGCTGTGGATGGTGTGCGCGAAACGGCCAACTATGCGAATACAAGGAGCGAAAGAAGCCCGGGCTCCGGGCAGGGTACGGCAAGGAGCTTGAGCATCGACTCGGTATGGAACCTCAAAGACAGAACCATGAATTCAGTGCCAATTGACTGGGCTCAGACAGGTTGGAAGAGATTATTCGAGCTCATGGCCGTCTCATTGAGACCCATATTCTCAATAACAGTCAGCATCGAGCGGCTCGGGATTTCCCTCAACCCGGAGTCCATTCTTTTTCGTCTCCTTCAGAACCGGTCACGGGACCTAGTCCTGCGTCGACGTATCGGCAGGAGTCTTCAATGTCGCATCGCCCGCCAGACACCATGGCCGCCCAAAGTGACGCAGTTGGCAGCATGCATTCATCTACGTCTGATACGAGGACCAAAATAGCAAATCAGCAGTCGCGCATCGTCGACGGCATGTTGGACACGACGCCCCTGTCGCAAGGAATAGACGGGAGTGAGGATGACTATACGCGCAACAACTCCTCATTGAAAGTGCCTGTAAATTTGTTTGCCAACCAGGAGCAGTCTTTGGGCGATCCTCAGTTGGACCTGCCGCCGTACGACCTGTTATATGCTCTGGTGGACCTCTATTTTGAGCACATAAACACGTGGTGTCCTATCCTTCATCGCCGGACCACTTTGGATACGTTCTTCGGGCCATCTCCGTTGGAGGAGGCAGACCGCATGGTGTTGTACGCGATCGTGGCGACGACATTGCGTTTTTCCACTGATCCTCGCCTGACAGAGAGCAATCGTAAGCGATACTACGAAACGGCGAAACAGAAGGTCATTCTTTACGGGCTCGAGAATTCCTCAGTTAAGTCGGTCCAAGCTCTGGTCATTCTGGCGCTCGACTTTGTTGGTTCATCCAATGGACCGCCAGGCTGGAAACTGCTGGCGCTGATTGCACGCTCTGTTGTTCAGCTGGGACTTAATGCGGAGTCCGGGTCGTCACTTGTCTCCTCGGCATATCCATCGATTTACACGCTAAGGGCAGTCGTGCTCCCCGATGCGGAATCATGGATCGAGGATGAGAGTCGACGGCGTTTGTTTTGGATGGTGTACCTATTGGACCGGTACTCAACCATCGCTACAGCCTTTGACTTTGTCGTTGATGACAAGGATATCGATCGGAAGCTTCCTTGCCGGAACGAATACTTTACAAGGAACCAACCCGTGGAGACTCGCTGGTTCCGTGGTGACAGCCTGCAAGACCGGACCCGTAACGCCGAAAATGTGGGCGCGTTTGGATTCTACGTTGAGATTCTGGACGTCTTGTCACGAATCCATACTTTCCTGAAAAAGCCAGTAGACATTGGAGCGGTTTCTGATGTCGAGGAGTGGCAGACGACGTACCGGAAACTGGACAGCGAACTACGCTCGTGGGAGCTCAATCTACCCCATGATTATGCCTATGAGCATTCGTCACGCTTGATTATGAACTCCAAGGCGAACAAGGGCTTCCAGTGTGACTGGGTGATGCTGCATGCGACCTATCAAACGTACGTACCCAAGAAAAGGAACGTGTGCGACGCACCGATACTGACGCTTAACAGTGCTGTCATCCGATTACATTCGTCAGCGGCATATCCTACAACACGGTCTCCGATCTTCACACCATCCTACAGCGCAAGCCAGCGCTGTCTCGCCGCCGTCAATAATATCCTAACCTTAACTCGCTTCGTCCACGACAACCACATCCTCGACAAACTCGGGCCGCCGTTCGCGTTTACCCTCTGGGTATGCGCTCGACTGCTACTGGTGCACGGGTCGACGATCGCCCGTACTGTCAGCCCGGACATTTTTGTATTTGTCGAGACGCTAGCGCAGATGGGACGCTACTGGAAAGTCGCAGAACGATACAGCTCGATCCTGCAGCGGGTGCTGGACGAGTACAACGAGTATGAGCAGGCTGCGGCGTCAGACGAGCACCGGGCGACCCCTTCGTCGGTAAAAATTCTGGCGGACATGCGCCGCTGCGCTTTCGACCTCGACTATCTCATCTCTCGCCAGCCGCGGGATGGAGGCCGATCGGGACACTCGTCTAGCAACCCTAACAACCATCATTCCGCTCACCTTTCCTCTCACCACAACAACAATCTCTACACCAACCAAAGTAACAATAGCAACCATTTCACGATGAACGCGGTCGTCCCAGATCCCAACACCACGTCAGCAACAACATCACTCGCGCGGAACCCCGGCCCCAACGAACTCGAATACCTCGACGTCTTCGGCTTCTTCAACGTTCCGCGCGTTCTTCCCAGTAACATTCCGATGCAGATGCCGACAACCCTCAACGAAAACTCCACGGATAACAACGGCGTGAACAACACCACTAATAATGAGGCTTCTACAACAACTAACAACACATCCGACGCAGCAGCAGCATCGGATGCCAACAATGCTCAGGCGGCCGCGGCGGCCGCGGCTGTAGGCCCAGCGACAGTATCATGTGCGAATGAGTTCAATATTACGAATTATTTGATTCCCACACCGGAAACGGATTGGTTGTTTCGTTCAGGTTCTGATTGATGGGTTTGGCCAAAAAGAAAGGGAATTTCTGTGGAGGGCGTTAATGGGGTTTTTATTGTACATAAAATAGGTTTCGAGATGTAGGTATTGTGGAGAGTTTTGGTTGGGTGATTTGGGGTGATTTTCATGGAAACTCATGTTTGGAGTGAGCAGACGTGATACCAGGTTTGCTAATCCAACCGATGAAAACAATCTACCCCCATAAAATTGAATCGTAAGAGGCACACGATCTGCCTAGATACAAGAACACCATGTAAACCGTCATGCAAGATACTGTATCCTCCATAGAAACGAATGAAAACAGCAAAGAACGCCGACCCAACCATCAATCATAATCATCATCATCACCCTCCAGAGACTGCGTTGGAGAGGGAGAAAAAATCATGCAGCTCCAGCGTCGTCATCAACTGGTTCAATCCGAACGACCAGTTCTTCCAGAAATCCTTCGAGGAATGAGCCATTTTGGCCTCCCATGCTGACCGGTGCTTCTCGGTCCCACCGTTCAATTTCGTTGAAAATACCCGCGGCTTTGATGACCAGTCGTCGAACACGCTCGTGTGCCTGCTGCCGACGTTGGAGTTCACTTGAAGTGCCTTGCGATCCGCTGTTGCGGAGCTGTTGGTCCAGGTGGTATGCACGTCGGCGGAGAGCAGCCTCGAGAGCCGGGATGATCACGCTCCGCGAGGCGGTCATGGGTTCTGCTGCAGCAGATTGTGTTGAGGATGTTCTCGAGTGTGAGGGTGTTTTCTGGTGGTGGTGGCTGCTGGCGAGCTGAGAAGTCGTGGCGGATTGGATGGTTTCTGGTTTATTGGGGGCTGTTTCTTTCTGTTTGACAGGGCGGTTCGGCTCGGCAGCGCTAAGTCGACGGCTTGAGTTTGGTTCGATCTGGGTACTCTGCGTTCGTACAGAATCTGTTGTTGTAGGTGTTGGAGGCTCTGTAGCAGCGGCGGATCCTACTGGTTTCCGCGGAATGGACTGGGCACCTGTTGTGCGTTGCTGTTTTGGAGAGTTGCTAGGTGTTCTCTGGAGGTCACCTAGTTGGAGGTATGTCAGGTCAGATGCCAACGACTGTTGCAACTCTTTGTCATATTCACTGCTCGTAGGGCTCTCTTCGGGCATCGTGTAAGGTGGGTTGGCAGATTGTGACGATGGAGTTTGCGGAGGTGGAGCGCTGCTGATTTCTTTCTGCGGTGACGAAGGGAGTGGCACTTTACTGGGTGATGCCGTCGGTGTAGGAAGAGCGTAGCTCTGTTTCCGAGGCGATTGTGGCGGTAGATTAATCCCGCGTAAGGTCTCCTCGGTCGCTTTGTTCTCGCTATCATCATCTTTAATCGGTTGCGTCCCTGAAGACTTGGTCGCGCTCTCAGGCGCTTGACCGCGTGCATTCGTCGCTGCACCACTTAGGGCTTTGAGCTCGTTGGCTCTGGGGCCAGCAGGCCGAATGGTGCCAAAGTCCCAAAGATCTTCGTCATCCGAAGAGGACTTTTGCGGTTGATTCTGCTGGGGAGTACGTTCTTCTTCACGTTCTGCTGAATCACGACCATGAATCGCCTGCCACCGTTCATACCTCTCAATCAGCTCGGTCAGGTAGGTCGTCTTCTTGGCTCGCTTCAAGAACGGATGCTTGAGAAGTTCTTTGGCAGTTGGCCGTTCTCGAGGGTCCCTACGTAAACACAGGCTGACAAAGTCTTTGAATGCCTTGGTGAAGTTCCCCTGGAGCGTAGGGGGAGGATTCTTGGGAATCAAGAACAGTACTTTCATGGGATGGATATCAGAATAGGGCGGGTGCCCCGTGGCAAGCTCAATGGCGGTGATTCCAAGAGACCAAATGTCTGCTTTATAGTCATAACCAGACTGCTTGATGACTTCAGGGGCCATCCAAAATGGAGTCCCGACGAAGGTGTTCTTCTTGGTCATTGTGGCACTCAATTGACCAGACACGCCAAAGTCGGCAAGCTTGACTTGGCCATTTCCGCTTAGGAGGATATTTGCGGCTGCGAAGGAGCGTCAGCATGGAATTAAGGGTCTCCGGTAGGAGTAGTGTTTACCTTTGATATCACGGTGCAGCTTCTTATCGCTGTGAAGGTAATCCAAACCGAGCAGCAACTCCCGAAGAATAATCATAATGTACTCCTCAGGAATTACCCCGGGCCGTAGGAGGTCGAGACAGCTCCCACCGGCACAGAACTCCATGACAATCCACAGATCCGATCCCTTCAGATATGATCCAAAATACTTTGTGACGTAGGGAGAATTCATCGTGGACATGATCGAAATTTCCGTGATGATGTCCTCAACTTCATCTTCCGCATTTTCGACGTCGATAATCTTGATGGCAACCGACTGACCGGTTCGCTTATCGACACTATCATCAGGCGGAGT
This sequence comes from Thermomyces lanuginosus, assembly GCF_041956635.1. NCBI lineage: Eukaryota > Fungi > Ascomycota > Eurotiomycetes > Eurotiales > Trichocomaceae > Thermomyces > Thermomyces lanuginosus. The sequence continues at coordinate 396,645 of NW_027192358.1, read as the reverse complement.
TAGCATGGACCGAACAATGCAGAGGAACAAGCACGCACCCTTTGTACACTTTGCCGAAGCTGCCTCCACCTGTGTCTACGGTCAGCCGTCATGACGGCAATCGGGAAGTCATGCTCACCGAGGCAATTCTGCTTCATGTAGATCTCTTCGGGATCGACAACACCCGCCATTGTGAAGCCAAACAACCAAACACTAAGAACGTCCGTTTACTCACGCCGTCGGGGCGCTTTGGTAAATGATTGATGGACCTCGGAATCATGCACTTTTCATCCCAAATCGCAGATAAGTTCACAAAGGTCACAACTTCACAATCCAGGTGCCTGGAAGGATTCCAATGCAGCCGAGATCAATCTAGACTCCTTGGCCGCTCTGGGGGGGGTTATCTGAAGAGAGTTCAGCGGTGCTATCAACAATTGGTGAAGGCCCGATATGGGATCAAACGGTGAAAACAAAGAGATGACAGGAAAGGATCCAGCGTTGTCAAACAGCCTTCAGTCCAGGTAAATCCGACAAATGGAAATAATCCGAGCCGGTGCGTTGATTGTTTATTGTTGATTCGGTGTTGATTGTTTTGGTTCAGCGGATTACCTAGCCTAAGCTCCGGCCGATGTTGACGTCCCGTCGTTGACCCACTCAATTTCGCCGAGGGAATCAACCGCCAATAAGTTATGCTCTCCGAACGCCTGTCAGGGGTTGGTCAATAATGGCAATCGTACATTAACCGGTACAATTTTCTGGAGGGCTCCTTACCTCGCGAACGCAGGACACTGCAGGCAGAATGGGGCCTTAGAAGGGGAGCCCTGGATCCGGATTAGGCATGATGAGTCCTTTGGGGCCAACTCCACAACTCTGGGCGGGGTGTCTCAGATAAGCAGGCGGTGAGCGTTATCAGGAACCTTTATTTTCGATTGGTTATTCGAAGCGTTTAATAGTCATTTGCTTTGATCGATCACGTGTAGGTATAGGTTATTTGTAGGTTATATCGAAACGGGTGATAACAAGAAGGTTCGTTGTAACGAGATGGCAGGAAATGTTCGTTCTATCGGGGGTTCGCTGTACGGTTTGTACCCAGACAATCCAGGCATGCCATTCAAGATTTTGTAAATATATAAAACCTCTGACACAGCATATGAGAAACATTGATCAAGTGCCGATGTATTAAGTGATCTCTTCGATAATCTATTCGAACATTGACAGTCTAGACCTCAAGTCTCCCATCAACAAGGACGAATCGTCATAGACACTGGTATCATCCCCGAACCATCCGACTCAAGGTATTCCATAGTACTCTACCAAACGCCCCATCGAATGCAAGCCATAAAACATAACCCATTGAAACGATCACTCGAGATAGCCGATCATGACCGTGCCATTCTTCAGACCCGCATCTTGAATGGACGTGTCAAGATCTTCAATCAGGTTCTTGCCCATTGCGTTGAGCTCGAATTCAACGCCCGCTTTCTCCTTGAGAGGCGGTTCGGACTTGAGCCATTCGTAGATCCGCCGCACCGGATCAGAGAGTGCGAAACGGCGAATAACTCGGCCAGACGGGTGACGAAATTGGATACGCGTCGTAGTAGCAGGGTCTGCTGGAGGTTCTTTGTGGATGCGATCCGAAGGAATGGCACGGAAAGCCGCTGAGTGAGGGTCTTCCTCTTCTTCCTCCTTTTCTGTCTCTGCTTGTTGCTCGGCATCCGTGGTTTCCTTTCCTTTTCCTTTAATGTCATCGACGCTGCGCGTCAATTCATCCGGATCCGTGATCTTGTGCACCTCCGCATCACCTAGACTATTCCTCATGGCCAACTCCACCATTTCATCCTCAGTCATTGTATCCAGCTTCTTTTCCCGTGGGAGATCCGGTTTTCGCCTAGCCACAGGGTTGCGGACGTTGTGCTTCAAACTGTAGCGGTCCAGAAACTCATAGAGCTGCATGAGAAAATCGGCCGGCTTGACCACGGGCGGCCCTGACCAGACCTTAACTTGCTCTCCTGTTCGCGGATCGACAATGGCAATGTGTGGATAATTGTCCGACACATCGCTGGCTTGAAAGTAATATTGCAAGTATGGCGCCGCCCGAGGATCATCCTTAGTGTACTGTAGAAAAATGAAATTCTCCCTAATGGCCTCCTTCACGCCAGGATCTTTCCAAAGATCTCGATTCAATATTTGGCAGTCGAAGATGGATGGGTCTTGGACGTTCACCATCAGCCATTTTTCCTTCTCTCGACCCTCTTCTCGCGCAAGGTCCCACGGAAGTCGGGATATTATATCAAACGGTGGCCGATACATCTCGGCAAGCATCTTCGATTTCGACGAGGCCTCCGAATCGTCATGCCACATTTCAACGTCCTCCTGCTGGTTGAATATGCCGGGACGACCTTGAGCCGAATCATCAGTTCCCGATGGTCACGTAAGCATTCGCCGGTGGACGTTGAACTCACTGCGTCTTGAGTGTGGCCCATGCATTTGGCGCAAGAAGGCACTGTGGTCTACGTCGGGCTCGACCAACGTTTCTGTTGTCCTGGCCAGAGGTGCTCGGATACCGTCAGAGGTATCTCCGCCATTGTAGAACTCCTCTTGCAGCCGTCTAGCGAGAGCAGCATCATCCTCGACGGTCGATTGGGGCCGCGGAGGCGCCGTCGATCGAGCCTCATCAATGATGACATCGTCATCGTCCGCCGCAGCGCTTGGGCGTGTCGCTGGTTGAGATGCCTGCGCCAGGTCTGCCCCGCCATTTTCAAAGTAAAGTTGCATCGCTTGCTCGATATCGAAGTCTGCGATTTGCAGATATTGAGTCGCAAGCTCCGGAGTCGAGCCCGTGATCTCCGTGAACTTGGCTACCAGATCTCCGTCCATGGTTGTTGGTCAACGAAGGAGGTATTTGGTAAAGTCGACTTGGTGTCTGCGCCTGATTAGGGCGCGGCGACAGTTCAAAGTTTCGGAGTTGACAGTGGCAAGGGAAAATACGATTGCATATGTTGATGGACGTGTCGTCGGTATTTGATCCGACAATAGAACAAACAAAATTCTTCTTCAGAGATACTGTATTCTTTGCATGGAAGAAGAAACCTCTTTACGCGGACACTTTGCCGTCATCTGCCAATTTAGACGGATGACGATACAAGCTTGGGGCCTTCGACGGCAGAAAGGATAATCCGTTCCGCGAAGGTGGTAGTACGTTGGCCGACAGACACCTAAAGCGCAGTTCACAACCTCTGCCAAGACTGTGGCTAGTGAGCAGTGCATAAGTACGGGAGACCGTAAGGACACTACGTGCAATTCTGCATAAGCCACTTGTGCACAAAAATTGCGCAAAGTGGTTGTCTCGGCCGCCGTAGTAACGCCTCGCGAGACTTGCCTGATTCAGACCGCGACGCGTCGCGCGTCCCCACCAATTCGAAAACGCTCGAGTCGCGTCTCGCGTCCCGATGTACCCTTGAAGTACCTCCTTCCCGCAGGTACATCCGCCCGTCCAGATTGCTCTTGCCGTTCTCACGAACACACTCCAACCACGCACCACAACCATGGCAGGCTCTGTTCTGGGAAAGCGCCAACGAGGCGCTGGAGATGCTGAAGGTGAATAATCCTCTAATTATCCTTCTCTTCGACTCTTCTCTGACCCTTCTTAGAATCGCTGCCTCTGCGTTCTGGCTGCAAACGTCGTCTGGTCGGCGTCCTCATCCACCAGGATGCCAATACTAGACACCCATCTAAATCGCCGACAGCCCGCGCCAGATCGTCAGCACAGGCCGACAATGACTTGCAGAATCGGAGCCACCAGATCGTTAAGGGCGCCACGGCTGGTAACTCTCGTTCGAAACGTAATGTTCGAAACGACAATACCTTATCGCCTTCGAAAATCAATTCGCATTTTCGCGTCACTAAATCGGTGAATGGTATGTGGTCGTTCCTTTAGTTGATGGGCTTGTAGCTCACAAATAGCAGATGAGAATGCGGAACCAGCGCATCTGAAGACTCCTCAGTCGAAGAGGTTCAGGGATGCACTCGCCGACTCTCCAGTCACTCCCAAGCATAAGGTCCAAGTTGCTGGTAAACCACTCACACCGCGGACACCGCGCAGCGCGAAAAGTCCAGCGGCGGCCCAGACAGTTTACACTCCCGCGCGGCAGCTGTTTGCCCGAAATGCGAACCCGGAACGCTTGATTGGGAGGGACCAGGAGCGAACAACACTGACAACCTTCATTGAGACGGCAATGCGACGCCGTAAGGGGGGTTGTATCTACGTTAGCGGCCCGCCAGGGACTGGCAAGAGTGCGCTTCTGGATGAGGTCTGCAGGGATCTCAACGTGCAGTCAACGATCAAATGTGCGAGCATCAACTGCGTGAGCATGAGAAGCGCTCGAGACGTCTACGGGAAACTAGTCGAAACACTATGTGACGACTCCGAGGTCTTTCTTATGAGCGAGACCAAGAAGCTGGAATCTATATTCCTGCCCTCGGGAAAGTCGGATGATCTCTACCTGGTGGTGTTGGATGAAATTGATCACCTACTCGCAGCAGATTCGGAGATACTCTACACCCTTTTTGAGTGGTCCCTGCATAAGAAATCTCATCTCTTGTTGATCGGTATCGCCAATGCTCTGGATCTTACCGATCGTTTCTTGCCCCGGCTGAAGACGAAAAACCTGAAGCCAACTCTGCTGCCCTTCTTGCCTTATACGTCCACCCAAATCGCAGATGTTATCACCACGCGTTTGCGGTCGCTATTACCGGAGAACGAAGACTGCCCGAAGGACTTCGTCCCTTTTGTCCAGCCGGCGGCGATTCAATTGTGCGCCAAGAAGGTTGCGTCGCAGAGCGGTGATCTCCGAAAGGCGTTTGACTTGATCAAGAGGGCTCTCGACGTGATTGAACAAGAGACCCTGACCAAGCTCGGCAAGGAACACGACGTGGCCGACACTCCGTCCAAGAAGCCTCTTGTGGAGAACGCAAACCTGGCATCCCCGACAAAGGCTTCAAGATCCTCATTGGCGAACGCTTATACACCGGTCAGCGCCCCACGCGCATCTGTGGCGCATTTGGCACGGATCACTGCTGCCGTATTTGGACAGGGCACGAATCAACGACTCAGGGGACTGAACCTGCAACAGAAGGCGGCCCTCTGCGCTCTCATTGCGCTGGACCGAAAGCGACGGGCACAAGACGCATCCGCCACACCGTCGAAATCGAGGTCCATGGCGCCAACGGTGCGGGAGCTCTTTGATACCTACTGCGCACTATGCCGATCAGACAACATCCTCCACCCTCTGACAGCCACGGAGTTCAGAGATGTCATTGGCAGTTTGGAGACTCTTGGACTTGTAGGCGAGTTCCAGGGACGCGGCCGTGGAGGCACCATTGCCAACGGCTCTGGCGCTCTCCGAACACCGTCCAAGAACAGCAGTGGACCATCCACTCCGCTTAAGGGAATCGATGAGAAAGGCCTTGCATGTTTTGTTTCGGAGAAGGAGATTCTGGATCAGATTTCTGGGCCAGGCGAGGGTGTTCTCAAGGGACTCCTTGCCGGCGAATTTTGATTATGAGCAAAAGCATGGGACTGGCGTTGAGTGTTTGGGTTTGGACTGCATAAAGGTACGGGTATGTGTGCATGCCGATAGATGGCGTCTGGACAGTCTTGTTTCGCAATGCATGCAGATCTGCGTTTGCATATTCATAAGACTAGCCTCCAAATAGTAAGAACCAAGTCGCATAGCTGTAACGCTCCAAGGTCGAGTTAACGACCAGAATACATACTACCCTAACTTGACCAACCGTCTAGATTGCACCTAAAGCAATCAATTACCGATACAATTCCATTATCCCCTCTATTACTATCATAAACTCTAGAACAAAAAAGACAATCTCGCCGACCACCTCTATAATAGTCAATCAAGTAGTGTACACGCAAGCCACTTAAGTAAACGCCAATATGCTTCTAGGGGGTATACTCCAGATAATCCAAGAAAGGACGAACGAATGAAGGGGATGACTTTCGGATTTGGTTTCAGTCATCATCGTATTTCCCTATTTCACCAAGGAGAACATCATCGGGTGCCGGGCCGCGGTTTGTTCGGACTGGGACTCATCGTTTAGTCATGCTGCCTTATGAGGCAAGGCAAAAGGAAGAGAATGCTTACCCCATTCGGTCTCAACGCGGAAGAAGATCCACATCCATCTTCGCGCGACCTCGAGGAAAACAAGCAGGAAGATGCCGCTCTCGAAGGAGTTGATCCGGTCCAGATTCACGGATAGGCGCGTAAGCCATGTGAAGCGGAGGATTAGGTCGATCACGATGGCGCCGTAGTAGAGATCATCGCGTGGGAAGACTCTGTGGCGACGAAGGCCGTACGGATAGTCTTGCTGCCGGAAACCACGGCGATAATGGCTGCGGGTGAGGAGCGTTAGGTCCCAATCCATGGTGACGTCCCACCAGAAGGAATATGCGGAGTTGACGAAGCTGGACAATGTCCTGAACAATGTCAGTCAATGCTCGGGAAGCTCTTGCATCGATCGATGGGTAAGTACCATAATCGCGAGATTGTTGCTAGGCTCAAGCTAGAAGTTGCAGGGTCATGATTTTGCTGTAATGCCGCAAAGATGATGACGGGAAACGCGGAGGCGTATTTTGCCGCATTGGCGAGGTGCTGACCACCCCAGTCGTCGCCAACACGGTGACGCCGCACACGGAAGAACTCAATCAGACATTGTCGGAACCGAATCGCATACGGGATCGCGATCAGCGTCGGGACAATGAGCGGTCTTCCGCACGACCGGTTTGGCTTCCCCGTGCTCGACTCGTCCGATGAGAAGAACATGCAATAGTTGATGTAAATATCAGCAAGGACTCTAGAGTAGCTCGTCAGAGCATCCGCAAGGAGGATGTCTCCGAATTTCCCATCCTGGGCTTCAGCTAACCCGCCTATGCTGATCCGTCGCAGAGTCGCCAGGAACCGCCTCCGCCCGAAGCGGGACAGCCGATGGAACGGAAGGATCAAAAGGGCCACGAATAGCACGAGATATGTCTGCGGAATGATCTCCCACGCAATGACTCTTTCGGAAGACCCATGCGTAATGGCCCAGAAAAGCAGGAGGAATACGCCGAGGGGAATCGTCAGGAGCGTTGCGAGATGGTAAGCCGAGAGGTAGTGCGGCGTCTGCTGGGGGTATTGCCTTGAGGGATATCGGATCAAAGCCGGGACATCCTAAGGAATCAGCTTGCGTTCCAGGTTGGCACATGTTGCACATCTTACAATTCGAGCCCACGTTAGATAGTGCAAGTTGACTCCCCAGCCCCAGAAACCTGCGAAAAATGGACCATCAGGACTATCGCTCACTGCACCAAAACCACCGAATCTCACCTGCTACAAGAATAATCGCCAGACGAAAAGGCAATGGGAAGAAGAGACTGAAGGTATCCAGCTCCGTGGTCTCAGAGTTCCCATTCGCCATGGTTCAAATCAACGGATTATATACAATATACGAAACGAACGAAAACACAAAAAGGAAAGAAAAGAACAATCACATCCGGAAAGAGTGACACCGAATCATGAGAAGAAAATTGGAAGAGCTGCGTTCATGACGCGCTTTGAGACTTTGAGAGCCGTCCTGCTCAGCAAATTGAAGCCAATCTGGCCATGATCGTTATCAGGAATTCACGTGATACTAGAGCTTATATAACGCTAGCCCGTATTAGGAAGGAGTCACGTAGAGATTAAGTACCGAGGCAGATGACATCCGCGATATCGTCGGCGGCAGCCGGACATTGAGTGTCATGAACTGTGTCCGACTGACCCTCGATTGCTGTCATTGACCAATGCTTTAACGTCGCGACATCATGGCCGACGGGACGTTTAATGCTCCGTCGTCATCGGAGACGACGGCAGCATCATCATCGTCCTCCGCCGAGTCAGCAGTCACTCCGTCATCGCCGACATCCCAGTTCTACCCCTTCGCGACCTCGCCGGACATCATCCGCGCACACGAAAAAGATCTCTTCCTGACATCGACGCTCGCCAACCAAGCGCAAACTATCATACGCGCGCTGCGTGGCGCACGTTTCGCCCATACCCATTCCGAAGCAATCAAGAAGTTAACGGAGCTGCTGTACTTTTGCCTCACGACGCTGATTGGCAACCGCACACTCGGTGAGGAGTACTGTGATATTGTCCAGCTCGAGGACGACACATTACGATTACCGTCAATCGTGCGACGGGCAGGGTACATCGTTAGTAGCATCCTCGTCCCATGGCTGCTGGGCCGCACGCTACCGGCGCTTCGGGCGCGGGTCCGCGCGAAGCTGGAGCGGAGCATAGCGCGGGACCATGCTAGGGCGGCGCTCGCGACGATGAACAATAAAAAGGATGCAGGTGCTGCAAAGACGTTGAAGCCGAGCACCAGGCTGCGCATCAAGGAATACATCCTCAAACACCTCGATTCGATCACCTCGCTATCTCCCATCTATGCGCTTCACCTGGCGACATTCTACTTCAGCGGGGCATACTACCACCTTTCCAAGCGGATCTGGGGGCTGCGATACGTCTTCACGAAACGCATCGGCGAGAGTGAGGAGCGCGTCGGGTACGAGGTCCTCGGCGTGCTGATGGTCCTTCAAATGGCGGTGCAAGCCGTCCTGCACATCCGCGATACCATGGCCTCATTGCACGAGCAGCAAGAGCAAGAAAAGATGACATATGAAGAGAAACAGAGACAAGGGAGGAACCTCCTCCCATCCGTCACCAACCCTCCTTCGATCCCGACTCTCCCCGCGGACGAACCGCGGTATGACCTCGCAGAGGACCCTGCCGCAATCCCCTGGATCCCTGAAGGCCAACAACGGAAGTGCACTCTATGTCTGGAACTGTTCAAGGACCCGAGCGTGACGACTTGCGGACATGTCTTTTGCTGGTCGTGTATCCGGGATTGGGTGCGGGAGAAGGCGGAGTGTCCGCTGTGTCGACAGGAAGTGTTGCCGGCGAAGATACTGCCGGTTAGGGGGTAAATTCTTTTTCTTTTGTCAACCCTAGATGTATGTATCTTGGCGTTGGTTCTGTATATGATTCACGATGGGCGTTGGGTGTTGGGATACATTGCATTGGGTTACGTCGTAGATCTTAAAGAGTGGCAGCAATTTATATCCACGAATGAATGTCTTCCATACTAATCTCATTCTAAAACAAGAGTAGAAGAAAAGCACTAGTTGTACATATACAAAACCAATCTACCTAGATATGATCAAGCGCGAGTAGTCGCAGGTTGAGAGTCAGAAAGTGTAGACGCCTCCTGCCTCTCAGCTTCAATTGTCTCATCTTGTTCAGAAACCACATCTGTTTCATGCTCGGTGAGAAGGATGGGCAGATTCAGCTCTGCGAACGCTGGACGAGGGGGAACAGGGTTCAGAGCCTTGCGCTTGGATTCCATGACTGTATAGAGACAAAAACACGCGTAAGGATCTGCGGCAGCATCTGCAGAAAAGAGGTCAGCCTGGAAGAGAGATTTTTGAGGGAGAGAGAAGGGGGTTGGCACGTACAATGGATCTGATCATCTGTCAGAATCTGCGACCAATCACCGCATCGAACGTCATCGTCCTTGTCCAACGGAAGCCCAAAGTGCTCCTCGACCTGCTGGCTGAGGTTCACGGCACGGCGGTTGATCAGGCTCGGATTCGATCCCGCGTACTTGATAAGTTTGTACAGATGGCTGAGCTCGAATTGGCTGCGGACGTTGATGCCAAGGTGCCGCCGCAGGCGTGTGCAGTCCGCCTTGATGCTGACCCCGGCTTTGATGATGTCGGGCGATTCAAGCACCTTTCTCAGAGATGGAGGCACGAGTTGGTCGACTGTTCTTCCCGGGCGGAAGACCGCAAGGTGAAAGAGCGCAATGCGCTCTTCATTCGCCAGTTGGATCAGCGAGACATTGTCAGTGATGCTGCCCGTGCCAGTGGACTGGGCTTTCCACTCAATGTCAAAGCCGACTATCTCGCTTGACAGGAATTCGGAAGCCACACGCTCGGCAGTCTCCATCGACGTACAGTAGTGCACAACGATATCTTTCCCGTTTGGATCCTTGTGGAGCTTGTGGCTCCAAAATCGACCGGTACACAGAGGTCCCGGCTTGGACGCGGCCCCTGGTTCGGCCGACGGGAGTTCCGAAGCCGGCTGCTCTTCGATCGCGCACGCTCTGGTGCTATATTTTCGACGTTGATTCAGGGATGTAGATGATGCAGCCTTCCGTCTTCTCCCTTCCCTTTTGGTTCGTGCTTGAACGACGTCAGTAGCTTTTGGCTTCGAGAGACTTGGATCACGCTTAAGAACGGGGTTTGATGGCTGATCGGCCTGAACCGATTCTTTCGACTTCCCTCCCGCTTTCGCCTTCGTAGTTGAAGTCTTGGATGACCCTTTGTTCCTCTTCGCCTTGTGGGTTAAAAACGCCTTCGAGTCTCTACGCAAGAACCTCAAGAGCCGCTTCCTTGCCAACCGTCTTGTTCCCTTTCGTGTGTAGGGCGTCAAGGCATTGAAGTATTTCTCAATCCATCTCTTCAAGCGATGGCGAGCGTGAGCCCGGGCTTCGGCGGACAGAAAACGATCGTGAGTCAAATGATATTTCCAGAACATGATCCCTTGTAGTGCCCTCAGTTGATTCAGGATAGCGGAGGCAAGGACACAGTCGGTATAAGTGACAACCCAGTCACGAAAGCGGCTCAAATCCTGGCTGAGAGCATGAGCTGGAGTGAATAGCCCATCCTGAATGGTGGGAGCAATGATTCCTAGGTGATGCAGCCTGGACTCTGTCTGCAGCCTCGCCCACGAGACATAACGAAAGGCATCGTAGTCCATTTTCATCGCCACACGGGACGTATCGAAATTGTGGGTTGTAGCTCTGATTGCCTCGCTGTACCTCTGTTGTTTCGATTTGCTAAGTCGGGACCAGGAATTTGGCAACGGATACCTCAAGGACTCTATCAATAAGTATATTTCATGGGAAAGCATTTGTCCGTGACTTAGGACGATTTCAATTGGAGCGATAATATCTATGTGTCGCCAGAAAATATTCAGTAACGGACTTCGTGGCGGTGGAACCGGCTCCTCCCACCGTCGGACGTAGAAGTTCCACAGTAGCCTTGCTAGTAGGAGTGGCTTATTCGGAGCGTCTACCGAGGATTTGCCCGAGACTTTCGGTTTTGCCGGTTTATTCCAGTCAGGGACAAGAGCTTTAATCGTCTTTTTGAGGGACGGTTCCGGCGCAGTACTGTCGGGATTGAAGGCTCCGTAGGACCTAAAAAGTTCGAGAAAAGAGGCTTCTCCGAGAGGACCGTCCGTATACTCACGTTGCCTGCGGAAAGATCGGTATTGATGTGCGGTTGTAAACATATCCCACATCCTTTCCACCACCTTGAGAGAGCGTGCTAGCTTGTATATGTTTGCAACTCTGATATCAGACGACGACTTCATCGAATCCAGTATATGCTGAATAGCCTTGCGGTTTTGATTCAGGTCACGATCGATCTTTTGAATGGCTAGGTATGATTGAACGTCGGCGACGTATGGCTTCAGCAGCCGATCGATCGCCCTCCTTGCGGCAACGCGGGGTCGAATGATATCAAGATTGAACTCTAACCTCAGGAGACGAAGAGATTCGGCAGACTCCAGCACCATCTCTTCGATGGCCAACCTTCGAAGAAGAAACAGATTTCCCTTCAAAGACTGCAGCTCGTCCTCCAACTGAGCGAGTTGCTCAGAACACAAGGCAAGCTCATTCTGAATTGTTGCATATTTGGCGTTGAGATATATTTCGACGTTGTCCTGCAGCTTCTGATCGAATTTGGCAACTTCAGACTGCACCCGACAGCATGCAGCGATGAACTTGTCCAGCGCTTGCTTCTCCGCAAGCTTCCGAGCATTCTTATCCCGTTCTTGAGCACGCCGTTCTTCTTGGGCCGACATTGGTCGCAGTTGCGGAAGTCGCTTTTCACCTCTCCCTCGATTACGGATCATGGAACCAAGAGCACTTCCCGAGCTGCTAAACTCGTCGATCAACTCGACATCGTCGAGGTCATTCTGAGCGGGAGAAGATGCGGAGCGCAGACGCCGACTGCACGAAGAAATGAGGCGCCGCCCAGCCACGCCATGGTGAGCATCACAAGGATGGATGGGAAAGCGGGATGCTACCGAGGTCTCGAGAAGGTCGCAGGGATGCCGGTATCTAAACAAGATCGAACAGTTAGCAATCGCAAAATGAGCGCCTGCCCAGGCCCTGCAGACCTCGACCTCAGTAGCGCATGAGCGGTAAGAGACTCAACATATGCTGAAGCACTGCATCTTCTTAGTAAGGCAGCTTGATATGACCAGTCCACTGCAATTTTGAGACGTCTTCGCATCGTCGAGCAGGTGCATGGCTGTATACACAGACCAAGTCAGACGGCCCGACTGTGTAAGACGAGAAAATCAAAGTCCCAAGCAATTGAGCCAGTCTATGCTTTCCCGACTGAAGAATTCGACTCTGATGAGCTCGTATTCTGCGACCTTTGAAAAAAAAAGACCGACGAGCATATGCTTCAAATTCTTGGCCGGGATTCTACCACATAATCCAAAAGAGGTTAGTGTCGGACCGTCAAATCTTCCGCTCCGAAGTTTGAACAATCCGATCGACAAGCTTGCGGCAGCATTTGATGGACGAAAGATTGAATCAGGTACGAAAGGGGAATTGCGCTCTGAAAAGCTGGAGTCTCTCATTGCACCATGGCCACTCAATTATTGCCTCTGGGTGAGCACAACGACGGACAGTCTCGATTGTCTTCATTACTAACGCCGAAACGCAGAACTGATCGACAAATGCGTCGGCTCGAGAATCTGGGTTATTATGAAAGGAGATAAAGGTCTGTCAACACGACGTCAACGCCGCCAGCTGCAGGCTGACAGTGGATAGAATTCACGGGCACATTACTGGGGTTTGACGACTATGTCAGTAGGTGAACCTTGATTGCTTGCTGGGGTCGGTCAATCCGCTGATGCCGTGCCGCAGACATGGTCTTGGAAGACGTGACAGAGTAGTATGTGTCGCTTGAGTCTGTTCAGTCGGGATCAACTAACGCGCGGCAGCGACTATTCCGGCAATCAGGTGAAGCTTCCTAAGATCCTCCTCAATGGAAACAACATCTGCATGGTGAGCTCCTTCCGCTCTATACCCTATTCGAATCGCACTGACAGACGGGCAGTTGATCCCGGGCGGCGAGGGACCTCTTGGCAGTGCGTAGACTTCGAGCTTCGCAATGATACGTATCGAACCAGGAACGAGTCATGAGTCACGTTTCTACGATGCATATGAGCCGTGATGTGGATCCAACATGACAGGATTCGTCCTCAATCGGCTATCTCTGCGTGAGCTCTGGGAACACCATGAGCTTTTGCTGATGATAATATGATATTGAATATTCCACTTGCCACATGGTTCTTGAGTCGACTGCTCACTCTAGGGACTCCTTCCGCTGCCAACTTCATGGAGGTTCCAGTACCTAACTCTTGGCGCCTTGGCCAACATGCATCCAAAATTCCAAGCAGCATTCCGTAAATACATAATAGGGGGAAATGCAGCATACCAGATTAGGTCTTTCGAGCTGTTCATGCCAAGCTCGACAATAAGAATAGATCGGAAGTTGCCGAAATGCAATTACGTACAGAAATTTTATCTCGCTAACGAGGATTACTGGTTGAATTATCTCCGTTGTCGATCTACACGCTGTGTACGAGTCGGTGGCTTTTGATCAAAGCTCCCAGCTCTTATGAGCCCTTATTACGAGTAGTGATTGAGCTGCCAGGAGATAATACGATAGGGTCCCAAGCTGGACCTCCGAGATAAGCCACGTGCAACGGGATTTTTCTGCCGCTGTGGCTGATAAACATTTTTCTTAAATCGTCTGACACACTCTCTTGGCAGTCGACACCTTTTTCCGTATCCCCGGTGGCCATACCTGTCGTCGAAACACGTTGGGAGATTGATTATCTGCAGATCAAAAGGCTCATACATTCCAAATACGAACTCACTGCATCAAAATACAAATCGCCACTCAACCCCACGATTCGCCAGTTTGACGAAGTGCGGATGTGGTACTCGTTACCTAATGGGAACCGCACTCTCCATGCGGAGGTCGCATCTTCGCGGGCGACTCGACGTGATTTTTGCGGGGGTGGATATTGACGGAAGACTCCATCCAATGTGCCGGGTTTCAACACAGCCAGCATCTTCTGGAAAAGCGAGAAGTTTCAAAGAACACCGAGTCGAACCGAATCAACCGACGCTGGCCGTGAATAGGCTTCCATCTGCAGCAACAGATCAACGGGACGAGCCGAGGGAAGAAGATTAAGGTAATAATCCTTAAGACATGCTGTGGCTGATTTGGGGAGTCACTCAGCTGCAGCCTTAGAGTTAGCGCCCAAACCCGAGCTCCCCCCAACCCACCCCGTCCCAGGATGCCAAGAGCGCCAAGCCCCCGGGTGGAGTGTGTCCGGATCAGGTAAGAAGCCAAGCCCGAGAGGAGCTTATGTAAGGCCATCCTCTCCAGATCGCACGATCAGCACACCGTCCTTGCACATTCAGCCGAGGTAACCGAAATAACCTTGTGCCTCATAAGCGTTTGGGCAAAGTTTTGGCTTTCAAGGAAACTCAGAAAAATTCTGCGCGTAACTTTTCGGGTATCTCAAAGCGACATCAGACTATCAGACTATCAGTGTTGTGGCGACAACAGATGAGAAAATCCCATTCCGCCAGTCAGAGATTTTATTCATCACCGGGTTGATAGGCTGCCGGGATTGATCGTGGCGCATGTCCCCAAACAACTTAGGTTAACACATGTCGGTCGCCTGTCAAGTGGAAAGACCGAGCTGGATCGTCCAGGCGCCCCCCCAGATGGATGGGGCGGGTCAGAGAGCAGCGCGTTTCATCATTGGTCTGGAGCCATATCTAAAGGAATGGAGCGAGCCGGTGCTGATAAGACTAAACAAGAGAGTGGCCACATGGAGTTTTGCCGTTTGGGGTTGCCGGCTGTCTGTTCGTCTCCAACCGCTCTTTGATGACGGCAAAATACGATGAAGTGGTGGTTAGTGAGATAGCTAAGAAACAAGAAAAAAGTCAGGAAAAGCAGTGTCTATCGCTCAGATCAAGTTACTACGATTAGTATCAATGATCAACAAGGTTGGCACGGACACGAGGCTTCTTCAGGGATTCCATGCAGATGCTTGGCCAAACTCAGTAAAGTCCACATGGCGAGAGCGAAAGAAAGGAGCCCGATTTGAATCAGAAGCAAGGGAGTTGGAAGCGTGGAAATCACTCGTCTCCGTCGACGCGAAGTCTCTTGGAGTCTCTGGAAGCGAGAAACAGCGGCGTATTCCGTGCTATCTACAAGAGAAGCAACCAATAACCACCAACGTAATTCACAGCGATTAGGGTTGGAGGCTTGATAGCAGCGTAGCAATGGCTCCACTAGTCCCCCTGGCCTGAATCGAACCTTAACGAGGACGTGGAGTGGCCAAGCATCCACGAAATGACCAGATTGCCCGCAAACAGAACTGGCACTTTACCCCAGCTAGGAAAAGATAGACTCGCCTGCAGCCTTGGTCCTTTGTGGATGGACCTATCGATGCATGATCTCGTAGATGACGGTGACTTGCGTCCCAAACCAGGTTGCAACTCGGGGGGATCTAAGTTGTAGCCGCGTATTCCCGTCAAAATTGGGTTTCTGCTCCCAAAGTGCGGCCCAGCAGCCAGACGCATATATGTATCTCATTATTCGCGGGCGTTTTTAAATATTCTCCCCGAGGCCTTTGATCGCGTCATTCTCGGTATTTAAAAGGCTGCCCTTGCATAGTCGCAAGCTCTCACCTCCTCTCGCTGGCCCTGCTCTCCTTCGCTATTTGTTTTCCAAGTGACAAAAAGGCGTCGTGAGCAAAAGCGAGAAGAGTTCACGATGGAGAAGGACACAAAAGAGGGCGTCGTAAGCACCGACGCGCCTGCGCCCCCGGCTTACGGTGAGAGTGAGCCCGCCAATCTGAGCTGGAGTCAACGCTTTATCGACTCCTTTAAGCGCAATCCCAATGCGCACGTCACCAAGGCGGGTGTTGTTGGCGCCAATGGCAAGGTCTTCGATGTTGAGGCTGCCGCGGCCGCCACGGCCCAGTCGCCTCTGCACCGTCGGTTGAAAAACCGTCACCTGCAGATGATTGCCATTGGTGGTTCAATCGGTAAGTTCCCGACCAAAAAAAAAAAAAAAAAAAAAAACAACAAACCCCCGACGAAAGAGTTCGCGCTGACATACACCCCCCTTGCGCAGGTACTGGTCTGTTCGTCGCGTCCGGTCAGGTGCTGGCCACCGGTGGTCCGGCTTCCGTCATTATCGCTTACATGTTGATCGGTATCATGTTGTACTGCACAGTCCAAGCCCTTGGTGAGCTGGCCGTCATGTACCCGGTTGCCGGTTCGTTCGCGGCGTACTCCACCCGCTTTGTGGACCCAGCCTGGGGTTTTGCAATGGGTTGGAACTATGCCCTGCAATGGTTGATCGTCCTGCCGCTGGAGATCGTCGCCGCATCCATCACGGTGCAATACTGGCAAAGCGACATTAACCCGGCCGCATGGGTGACGCTCTTCTGGGTGTTGATTGTCTCGATCAACTTGTTTGGCGTGCGTGGCTATGGTGAAGCCGAATTTGTCTTCTCCATCATCAAGGTCATTGCCGTCATTGGCTTCATGTGTGTATTCTCTTCGTTATTGAGTTTTTTTGGACGCTTTGAACTAACCGTTCGGTATTTAGCATCCTCGGTATCGTCCTCAACTGCGGCGGTGGCCCCCGAGGAGGGTACATTGGCGGCCGATACTGGCATGATCCCGGCGCGTTCCACAATGGCTTCAAGGGTTTGTGCAGTGTGTTCGTCAACGCCGCCTTCGCCTTTGCCGGAACTGAGCTGGTTGGTCTGGCTGCGGCCGAAACTACCAACCCCCGCAAGTCTCTCCCGACGGCCACCAAGCAGGTCTTCTGGCGGATTGCCCTCTTCTACATCGTCGCTCTGACCGTCGTCGGTCTCCTGGTTCCGTACACCGAGGAGCGGTTGACGGCCGGAACCTCGTCGGCTGATGCCCGAGCCTCTCCGTTCGTCATTGCGATCAAGAATGCCGGTATCAACGCGCTGGACTCGATCATGAACGTCGTCATCATGATTGCTGTCCTGTCCGTCGGTAACTCGTCAGTCTATGCCTCCTCCCGAACTCTGGCTGCGCTGGCCGAGCAGGGCCAGGCCCCGCACTTCCTGGCCTACATCGATCGTAAGGGTCGGCCGTTGTTGGCCATTATCCTTGCCTCCCTTCTGGGTCTCCTGTCGTACCTCTCTGCGTCGGACAAGGAGGATGAGGCCTTCATGTGGATGATGGCCATCTCCGGTCTGTCCTCGATCTTCACCTGGGGCTCCATCTGCTTCGCCCACATTCGTTTCCGTGCCGGCTGGAAGGCCCAGGGCCACAGCCTTGATGAGCTGCCCTACACCTCGCAGGTTGGCGTCATCGGCTCGTGGATCGGCTTCCTCTTCAACTGCCTGGTCCTGGTCGTGCAGTTCTGGACCGCGTTTGCCCCTGTCGGCTACAAGGAGATGACGGCGCGAGAGCTCGTCGAGAACTTCTTCTCCTTGTACCTCGCTGCCCCCATCGTCATTGCCTTCTACATCCCGTACAAGATCTACTGGCGTACACCTTTCATCCGTGCCAAGGACATGGATCTCCAGACTGGACGTCGCGATCTCGATGTTCAGCACCTTATTGCAGAGGAGCGTGCCGAGCGGGCTACTTGGCCATGGTGGAAGAAAGTGTACCACATCTTCTGTTGATGTTCAGGGAGGCAGGATGGGTGACCGGAGTTTTTGTGGTGTTTTCTTTCTGCTCACTCCTGTCATAGCGGTTTAATGAATATATATATATGTGAAATGTACGATTTCTGAAGCATGTTGCATGTGTCCATCTTTCGTATTTCGTAGGGAGGAGCACTATTTCCATCCTCTCGAGTACGCGGTGACACAGGAGGCTGCCGGAGCGCAGTCAACTCCAAGACGTCATGACTATCTGGTCCATGGTTCAGGTACATATCAAAGCTGCACTCTCGGCTCCGGGTACTTTGGAGCTGAGCGATTTTAGCTGATGATCTCCCGTAGCTGTATCCCCGTTTCAAAAATACCAGATGTGAGCGCCTGCCGCTCCAATACCTAACGAGTAGTGCCATACAGAGATGTGGCAGAGCCTTGCTATGTGTTTGTCCATTAGGTCAAAATGTCGATCTACATTATCTGGCAAAAGCAAGAAACCCCTGGAGGGATCTGAGCACCGGACCTGGCCTCTTCAGCTGAAGGCGACCTGGGGTCGGCGGGGAGCTGATGGAACAGATAATACGAGTTGACCGACCCAGTCCCCTGCAGTTTATGGATGGCACCGAGGAGCTATTCTGACCATCGATCATCTGGCAGATCCTGTGCACATGGATGGCCTTGGTTTTGATGAAATGTTTTAGGTCACAAGAGCAATGCGTCTACTCCTGGTGGTACGAGTTTTCCCACCAGACAGGGATCAGAGCAGTTGGACTTCGTGTTTCCAGTCCAGAGTGTCTAAGTAAATAGATGAATCCGTCCCAGAATGCTTGCACACGGTATCGTTGTCTTGCTGAATGGATACAACGCGACGAAGCATAGATTTTTGTGCTCACTGGCAGGAGGACACTCCAGTCTCAGGTCTGACAGACTGACAGCTCAAGCGTGTCCAAGAGCTCCATTTGCCAAGTCTACTGCGTGGAAATAATAAGAGTATCGTGGAAATAAATACGCGGTGCCTCTGGTTACTTCTAATAGATTAGCGCGTTGATTTCTATAGTATAAAGTACGTCTCAATAAAATTAAAAGACGTGCATCAAAGACGAAACGCAACTGCATTTACTTAAATTGGAAAAGTCTCACACGAATGAAACCTCCGATCGGGACTGGCTGCCAAAGTTTAATTTTAGAACCTGATCCAGGCCTAGCCGCATCACGTGGGTCTCCGCTCAACGCAGCCAATGAGGCACAAGCATTGTGTTTGCTGCCAGCACCTGGATTACATAAGCGCATCCTCAGGCGCGCTGGTGTTTTCGCAGCTGCAACAAGCAACAAATGCCACTGTGTACGGACTACGAACATCCCTGAAGCTCTCGATCCGACCTTTTTTCGTTTTATTCTTTCTGTGTTTTTTGTTGGGGCCGGCCGTTTTGCAGTATTCTTACGCTTCATCAGCCCCATTTTCCCTTGCCGCTCTGTCGCAAACCGGCCGGCGTATGCGAACGAGGCTGGACTTGTCTGTTCAACATTGCTCGACGACGCGGTCTGCTTGGACAGCCACTCACTAGTCAACCATTACCGTTTTGTTTTGTGTGTAAACCGACGTCTCGCTTCGCCGCCATTTTGTCGCAATGCCCGGGTTCGCGGATTCGTTCTGGACACCGGACTACGCCACGGGACTGAGCGTCCTGTTCGGCAAACTGCAGCAGGGGATAGCCGAAAATCAGCAGATGCTGACCATTGCCAGCCTTCGCGCTGACGCAGAGGAACTGTACGGCTCGAAATTGGCAGAGATTATCCCTGCAGTGGACCGAATTGCCAATGGGTTCCAAAAAGATGAGGGCGCGAGCGTCAGGAAGGTAGAGTGACGAGTGACGCTTCTTTCCTCTCTCAAAGGTTTCTTTCTTACGCCAGATTTCAACAGGCCTACGATGGCATCCGTGCGGAGATGATTGAGTCTGCCAAAGCCCACCAAAAGATTGCCGCCAACATCCGGGAACTCGTTGTGACACCTTTCGGTCGCTGGGCTGAACAACATGCTGCGCGTGTTAACCACTCCCAGGAGGAGCTTCAGACCCATGTCAAGAATTATGAGAAGCAGAAGGATTTGGTGAAGAAGTTGCGCGCCCAGTATTTCAACAAATGCCGCCTAGTAGAGGACTTGGAAGAGGAGAATAAACTTGCTTTCCAGAGTCCGGAGACTTCCAGTCCCAAGACGAAACCGTCGCCGCCAAAGATTGTCCTTACGGACCCTCAGGAAGAACAGGAGCCGGAAATCTTTGAGCTGGGCGACAAGACATATTCACCGGAAGAGATCAAGAAGCTCCTAACCGATATGCTAAACAACATCAAGATCGGAGAAGTCAAGGTGCCTGTCTTGGGAACCTACCAAAACACGTCCACGGGAGCCGATATTGTCGAGTTCCTTCAGAAGACTGAGACCGCCACCAGCATCAGTCACGCGGAACAGATCGGCCAGGATATGGTCGACTCTGGGTTGCTGCGTCTTGTGGGCGCTATGGGTAACACATTTGCCAATAGCTCGCGAATGAACTATCAGTGGCGATCAAAGGTGTTCCAGATCACGGGCATCCCCGAGAAGAAGAAGCCACTGCTTCGAGTGTCGTCGATGAATTCGAGTGATGACGTCTCCGATTCCCCGACTCTGTCGAGCGTTTCGGAGATTTTGGCAGGCTGGAATCCGCTGAACAACCCCCATCCAAATGAGACGCCGGAGGAGAAGCTGCATCGCGAAGCGCGGGAAGCAGACGAGCGGTACAAGTCGGCAGTGCTCAAGCTGGATCACATCCGCTGCAAGCTGGAAGAGGCCATTGTCGATTATCTGCGATTCCTGGAGCGCTGCGAATTGGATCGCCTCAAGGCAATCAAGTCCGTTGTGCTGGACTTCTCGGGCGCCATCAGCAACGTGATTCCTAGTTTGCAGAGCACCGTTGATCACATGATGTTGTACCAGGAAACCATTCAGCCTGTTGGAGATCTTCGTTACATGCTGGAGAACTACCGGACGGGCGGGTTTGTCCCCAAGGTGCAGCCGTACGAGAACTACTACGGGTCCGTCGGAGACCAGGTCTTTGGCGTCGATCTGGAGGCCAGAGCCCGGGCGGATCGAAAGCGGGTTCCCATCGTGGTGACCAGCATATTGACTTTCCTCGATAGCCGTAAGTCCAATGGACGCGTTCGAAAAATGTGACGACACTAATCTGTGCAGATTATCCGGATCTCGACGGTGACAAAGCACGACAGGCTGTCTGGCTGCATGATGTGCCTTTGGCTGCCACTCACCACCTCCGCAATGCGCTGAACCACTGCAAGGAGGATCATCGTTCTGTCTTAGAGAAGTACGAGATACCCATCGTTGCCAGTGTTCTGAAGCTGTATCTCCTTGAACTACCTGGTAAGTGGGTTGTATTGGAAGCTTCCAAAACGTGAGGCTGATTGGCGCAGATTCGATCGTTTCATCGCAAGTTTACGAGATCATCAAGACAATCTACTCGACGACCGCCAACGAAACAACGACGGAAGGACGGATCAAGGTTCTGCAGAGCACGCTGGGCCAGCTCCGCCTGAACAACATCGCAACGCTGGACGCACTGATGACGCATTTCGTGCGGCTGATTGACCTGACGTCTGCAGACGAGGAGTACATTTCTGCGCTTGCGCAGACCCTCGCGCCGTGCATCCTGCGGCCACGGGTCGAGAACCCGCTGACGATGAACGAGCGGCACAGCTACCGGCTGATTCGCGATCTGTTCCAGCACAAGGACGCCATTTTCGGCGAGCTCAAGCGGCAATCCACCGCTAACTCACTGGGTGCTGGCTCGGGCTCCTCCCGGCCGCGCGCCATCAGCACGGACGAGAGCAACCGGCGCGCGGCGATGGAGGCCCGAAACCGCGCTATCGTTAGCCGGTCGCGGGCCAACAGTCCCGCACCGCCGACGACGCGACATCGTCGCGACCGGTCCACGGATGGCTCGCAGGGCGGCCGGTTCCCGATCAATGTGAGCGGCGTCACGCCGAGCCCGGGCGAGCGCCGGCACCAGTCGCGACGAAGCCTGGAGGTTCCGGATGCGACGACTCTGATGCCTCAAGCACCGGCTCCATCTTCATCCCCCGCCCCAACCGCAGCGCCGGCGGAGAACGGAACATCTACCGAGAACACTTCTGAATCCAAGCCGCAAATCTCAGTTGCCACAAACGTCGCCCAGCAGGCGGCAGAGAACGATGCGCCGTCGTCTGCGCCGGCGCTCGAGCGGAAACGCGACTCGATCGGCCGCGGCAGGGGCCTGCAGCGGAGCAGCCGGGGCAGCCGGTCGCTGACGGAAAAGGTTGCGGCGTTTGAGGCCCGCCAGCAACAGCAGCAGTCGTCATCACCACCAACGACGTCGAAACCCGACGCAGAGAGCGGGTCCGGCGCCATGGAGGAACGGAGGGGAGTGACGTTGGAGGATAAGCCGATGGATGATTGATGATTTTCTTCATCAGTCTCATTTTTTGTTTTTCAATCTTCGTATGCCCCTTGTCTTTTGTTCTTTTTGTGTTGTATGTCCTGCCGACTACTATATACCTTCTATGCGTCATGTGTGTATATGTCTAGCGAATTTATCTGATTCACGCCCGTTCTTTCGTTTCTTGGGATAGCCAGGCTGATGAGAAAGCCCGGAGATACGACTTGCCTACCTATTCCCTGTGGAATTACCTTTCCGCGGGCCACATACACGATGAACACCAGTGACTAAGCCCTAGTTATAACTATTCTCTACATGTATAGAAACTTCCTGGCAACCAACAACTTAACTGATTATTACTTTCGTAGGCGTAACTAGTAGGCGACTTGACAAGTACATATATTCTTCAGCTTGCTGAAAGAACCGCCCAAAATAAGCTTCAAACACAACCCTGTATCAACAGCGACAACTCGGAGAAATATCCCTGGCACTCCCAGATAAATCAAAAAGAAAAAGAAAAAAAAAAAAGACAGAGAGCACAGCTGGGTCTTCATTAACAGACGCAAGACGCAAACGCCCATGCCGCTTCGAAGGAAAAACGGAAGAAAGCTTCGCGCGCTGAGAAAGAGATAAATCACAGCTGTTTATTACCCCACAGACGGCGCAAAGATGAATTGAATGTAATAGAGAAAAATCTTGTAGAACGAAAAAGAAGAGAGAAGAAAGAAACATGCCCATGTACATGAAGAAAAGGAGAGAGAGAGAGATCGGATTCGCTATCGGAAGTCATTTGGTCGCGCCGAACCGTGGCTTTCGAAGAGATCTTCTAGATAGGCAGATGGTGCTCGGCCCTGCGGTGGAGCGTTCAGGTTCAACGAGCTGGTGGACGCACCACCGAAATGGGATGCCCGATTGAATGGCACATCGTGGCCTCTGCTCGGTGGTAGCGACGGCGACGCGGGCGGCGTTTGACTGCCAAGGTGCGACATACGAGGCCCGCCGGCGCTGCCAGCAGAATAGTAACCGGCGGGCAGGTAAGAGGAGCCACGGTGGCTGGAGGCGCCCTGGTGCCCGCTGGGCGCAGCGGTGGGCGAGTAAAACAGACCGCTCTGAGTAGCAGGGTTGCGCGACGACGAGGAGATGTGGCTGGCGTGGCGGTCCCGCGAGAGTTTCTCCATGGACATCTCCGCGCCGTACGTGTTGCGGCGGGAGCGTCGGCGCGAGCGTCGACGCTTGCGTTTGCCGCCGGCGGCGCCTCCAGTGAGAGCAGTCTTGGAATCTGTCTTCGTATGCTGAATGGCTGCGCGTCGGACGGACCGGTTGATGGACCACACCACCAGCGCACGCCATGCGAGCACAGCCAATCCCACCAAGCCCAAGGCCGCACCAACAGCAATGAAGACCGTGCCTTCGGGCAGGTTGGACTCTTTCATGTACGGCGCATTCTTCGTTGGCGGAACCGTTGCGACGGGAAAATCGAATGAAGAGGTTGATGACGAAGTACTCGTTGTTGATGTGATGCTCGGGAGAGTATTCGTTGTCGAGGTCGACGTCGCCTCCGTCAATGGCGGAGGCTTGTTGTCATCCGTCGGGGTTGACTCCTCTGTTGTTTCCGATTCCGAAGAGTCTTCTGTGCTGGTTTCCTCCTCATCTGAATCTGTCGAGGATTTGTCTGAATCCTCGTCTGTTTGGTCGTCTTCGCCTTCGTCCTCCGAGTCGGATTTGTCGTTATCCGCGTTAGAATCTCCCTCGTCATCGTCGTTGTCTGCTTTCACCTGATCGTTCGCCGGTTCATCCGTGGAATCGTTTTCCTCGTCTTTGGATGGCTGATTTGCTGGCGCCTTGTCGGATGGCGAGTCTTCGTCCGAGACAGCCGGCTTGTTCCCCTGTGACCCTCCATCCCTGTTCTGCGCGGCGACATGCCCCGCCAGCAAAGCCACCAGCAGGAGGAAGAGGGTTAGGGTCGACAGCCAGCCGAGTCTGCGTCGGAACAGTCTCATTCTGGACTCGACGGGCACGAAGCGGTGCAACGAAGATCCGCGGGCTGGGATGTGCAACGCTTATTGATTCATGCGGACATTTACTCGACAAACATGTCGGGGGTGCAGATTATCGAGGTCGTGAAGCGCGCTGGCCGTGTGACGTTCTGAAGTCTGGATTTTCTCCCTCGTCTTGAAGACCCTGGATTCTGCACGGGTCCGTTTGTTTTCCTCACGAGGAAAACTCACTGCACACCGAGCCTGATAGCGTGGTTGGAGGATTGCAGACAGGAAGACTGTAGAGTCGGTCGCATGTAATATGGTCGACAGAATAATAACTAACGGCGGCAGTCCAGCACGGCCAGGTGCAGATTCCAGAGGGGCGATGAGGGACTCGGGTTTCTCTCTACTGTCGCTCCCTGCCCCTGGGTTGGCTTGGACCCAGCGTCTCACGTCAGCCACATAGCCAAAAATCACGTGAGAATGTTAAATTTAGCCTGAAGTTGTCAGGTGTACGAGGAATGATTGCCTCACAATATTCGTCGCCACATGACTACGATAAGATACTAGGTAGTTACACATGAGTACGGTTTTGTCCGAATTGGCAAGCACGAACCGTCGCGCCTGCCCTATATCTATCGAGCAGGGCATCTATACAAGGACAATAGCAAGCCTCGGAGAACTTTCCTCTTCATACTACCGTATTTATAATCTTCTCAGGGTTATCAACAGCGTGCATGCAACGTTAAGTTACTTTACCATTGACCGTTCGTTCATACTTTATGACAACTCTTAATACGTGCAACCCTCCTCCTCGATATCTACTACAGTACTATATGTACCTAAGCGCTCATACACTCTACAGTCAAGACATGATCGATGTAATATAGGTATGGTTCCTCACACCTCCGTCAACTCCATATATGCTCATCTTGGTGCATACAGCCTGTCATGTCAGGCGGACCATGACAACTCTGCTCGATATCAGGATTAACTGGTAGGAATACAGAGTACGCTGACGTAGGTCACTGTACCTTGCCCTCGACGTTCGCGCAATTCCCATTGTCTCTTCCGTTCTTCATGCGTTGCAGGAGCTATCCCTGCCTTGGAAGCCTCAAGAGGATGCTCCATCTTCAAGGCATTTCACAGCCCGCATTCACGTCTGCTGACTACTAACTCGTAAAAACAGATATCAATAAATACTTGATGGACGCATTGTCCAAACCCCCCCCCCCCCCCCCTTCCCCAACCCAAAAAAAGCAAATCAACAACAGTCATAATGGAGTACAAAGCACACCATGAACACGAAAAGTCTCCTTTCAGACGCAAACAGCGGCAAATCGGTGAAGTGACAATCATTTGGAGACCGGTAGCGTTAGGCAACAGCGGAGACGGGCGGTCGAGGCCTAGGAAATGACTCCCCCGGATATGAAAGCAGCGACAGAGAGACTGATTTGTGAGTGCGCCGCTAGGCACTCGTCAAATTGGGTGAAGGTCACTTAGAGGTATGAGGTATGTACGAGAAATCCGTGGTCCATACAGTGGTCAAGTATAATATAACTTACTATCTACCTAACCTTAGGCGTATTGGCTTGATAAACTGCGGGAAGGAAGTCGGAAGTGGAAAACAATAGTACATCTAAAGGGAAGGAAGGCGCGAACCTTGGAGCACGTAGAAACGGCCGGCCAAGGAAAGCCACAGTTCCATCTCACCTTCGGAGAGCTCTCACATTGAGTTGACGCTTATCGGAGTTGCACATCATTCTACTATCGAACATGACCTCTGAACGTGCGATGTTTGTCAATGAGGAGTCCAGCGTGGGATCCAGTGTCGGCAGTGAGGAAGAGGAATCCGCGTCTGGATAACGACAAGTGCGCAAAAAGAGGCGCAGGCAAAACCGGTCGCATGAATTACACCGTCAAATGGGAGAACTGAATTTCAGGAGAAAAGCTGTAGAGAGGAAGACTCAGTGGATGGCTCTTCTCTATTTCCACGACGATGCGGACACTGCAGAGAAGGCCAGTTACGAACGCAGTGTCCTATTTGTCACGTGCCTTTAGTTCCATACCAGGTACCTATTGTAATCTCCATCATCATCATACTATTCCCTCTCCTCACGATAGTGCTCGTACCACATCTTAAAAGGTCGTTTTCAGTCTAGTGACAGGGAAAGAGGCCAAAGTATCCTTGGCTCAGGGCAAGCAGATCACGTGACTCTAGTAGGGTCCTTGCTTTCGTCTCTCAGATGTTGTCAACTACTAGGTATAGGTTAGCAGCAAGGTCGCAAATAGGGAAGCCCATGAACTCGTGAAGTGGCCAAAGAGGTGGGAACAACCGCCAAACAAAACAGTGCCCCTGTTAGCGCTCTCGCATGCCAAAAGTAAGGCAAAAGAGCAGGGCAAATGTGACACCGCAGAGTACTGAGTTTTGGACCGCCCAGATGTACTGCCAGTTTACGATGCAAGACATTCTTGTTCCTTTGAAGCCGTTCTGTGCATCCAGAGGTCAATCCCTGGGATTCTTTAGTAATAGTTCACGTGAACAGAGCTGAGAATCGTTCCAGACCTAAATTCAACAACAGATACTGTTCAGCCAACTTCGTACCAGTGCTCGCTCATGAAAAAATATAAACTAAATAGTAGCCAATCGTTGATGTAGACATCATGATATTTCAAGCAGAACGCTTTAGATTCATTCCGCAAATAGTTATCAGGTCATCAATGGCAACTCAGCTTCCAACACTTCGTGCACTTAAAGCCGTCCTGCCGAAGTGGCTGATCGCAATACGAGCCGCTGAACAAGCTCTGCAAGGTTCCTGCGATCAAGATTTTGGCCGCGACCAAAGTCATGAGGTCCCTTGACAATCTGATTGGTCTGACAAAGACGTGGCTAGGCCATAGCAAGCGGATTTTCCGATCGACCGAACTGATGACCATGGAGGTAATGAACATCGGAGTCGGGCGTGGAGTAGTTGCCCGGCACAGCCGCCGCCCGGTTGCAGAGGCGGGTGGATGAAATGGATGACTTGCAGGAATACGATGAACTGGGTTGAATATCGCGACATATACATAAGTACCAGACGCTATCCCAGATGTAAAGCACGAAAGTAAAACAGGATGATGCTCTGCGGTCCCATGTAAAGATTCAGATCCAAACTCCATCATGAGCACCCAAACACAAACACCGCACTCAGACCAAGCAGATCAAAAGTCAACCGATCATGAAAGCACCATTCTCCCTCTCTGATTTCTAGACCCCGGCAACCCAACCCAAACAACCGTCAGCCGGGACCAATGCATCGCGCACCTTAAGTTCCTCGCTGCGCTCGCGGATCTGCGCGACACAATCGCCAGCCGTGACGGACTGTTTGGCATCTTTGACTCACAGGTAAATGAGATAATCTCCAAAAAGGACGATGAAAGGACACGGCACAAAGCGCTGGCCATCCTGCGCGAGCGTCGCTGGATGGTCTACGTCGCACGCGCGGTCGACAGGTACACCACCTGGTGGGAGCGTTGCGTCGCGAAGACCCATCAGGATATCACTGTATGGGACACGCAGCAGCCGAGTTATGCGTCTATCACTCAATGGGCGACTCCGTTGCCATTTGGACCGGAGAATTTACCTCCACTGGGTGAGTTCCAACACTGTTCTGGTTTTAGGATTAGGGGCTAACTTGTAATAGATGTGCTCATGGTCTGGCACGCACACATGCTCAATCGCAGAGCTTTTCTCGAGGACTGCATCCGCGGCGCGAGAATGGGTCACTGGGCCACGCAGTTTCCCTGGCGTTTGATCAATGACGCCCTTGATAATGAGAATTTTGATTATAATCCGCCGAACGCTGCACGGTGTGCCTTTGAGGAGCGCACTCAGCGCCCCTGGGATAATCTGAATGATTCGGCCACTAAAACGCTTTCGTGTCTACGCTGCGGCAGTCCCATGCCCGTCTTGTGGGCGGTCGGCAAGTTGCGACGGCGCAGCAGCGAAAAGAAGAAGTCAAAGAATAAGGTGGAAGAAATCGACGAGGTCGAGTTTGAAATTGTCAACGACACTGGCTATGCGGAGAAGAACTTCCAAGAACAGTGCGAGAACTCCGGGTTCCTGCATACCCACCAGAAGCTGCGGGTTGCCCGGTTCCATTCAGATGCGCAGCAGCTTGTCGAGCGGCAGCTGCCCATGCCGGGCACATTGTACGATGAGCATGGCGTGCCGTCACCCCAGCAGGACCACACGTTTCCGAACCTCCTTATCGTGGCGGAGAGCGAGAAGATTCTGCGCCTCACAGACCCGCGGATGGTCGGAGTGAAGTCCCGGATCAGAACTGCGAAATTTTGGCATTACCTTATCAAGGCGAAGAGCCGGTCCACGAATGTGCATACCATGATGGGGCTCCGCGACCTGCTTCAGTCGATTCTAGAGTCCATGACGGAAAGCGAGCGGAAGCCACTCCTCGCGCGAGGGTCACATTGCGCTGCGGCGCATGATGGCGCGCTACTGGGACAACAGCAGCGAGATCTTCGCGCTGGACCTTGTCGGCGCCGTCATCCGCCAAGGCACATTCGTCCAGAAAATGGACCGCATCGATTGGCTACACTCACCGGCCCTGCCCTCGACAATCGACCGGTTGATCTACAAGTACAGAATCTTCTTCCGCATAATGGCCGAGAACCCGAGCCGGATGGCCGTGCCTACTCTCGACGTCGACCTCGCCTGACACACGCACCAGCTCTCAGCCAAACGCTACTTTGCCTTTTCGACTCCCCGGACGCAGGCCGGTGGCTCAGCGCCGATCTTTATCGACCACGACGACAAGGTCGACGAGACACGTCTGACGGAGGGCTTCGAGTGGACCGCTATGCAATACCGCAAGCTGACCAAAGGCGGCATCTACAGTGAATGCACCTGCTGGTACTGCGAGGCAGTCCGTGAAATCGACTTATCATCCGGCCATTCCATTTTTCGGAGCAGTCCCATCACCTGAGCGTGCAGTCAGGCCGAAGCCCTGTACTCCAACCCAAATGTCTCGGACGATCCGGAGCGTAACGCACACATCCCGGCGCATAACGCGGTGCGCGTGGACCGGCTGCGTGCAATGCAGCTCCGCACCCGGTACCTGCATGCCTATCGCCGGGCGGAGAAGCGGCGCCGTGGGGTTGGTGATGGTGATAATCGGAACTCCCGCTGTACCGTCTGGGGGTATCCGTACTACATGCCGTACTACGCGCCGTACATGTGCGATCCCGGCATCCATGGCGACATGCACGCCTGCAACCCAACATGCATGAATCTCGCCTCGGCCTCCCACGGAAACTGCATCGCGGGAATGTGTGGCGGGGCCGTGGCGGCTGGAAGTTGTGGAGGAAATGGCGGAACATGCGGTAAGAATTCAAACTCTCAACCTGGAGGATTAGAGCTGACTGAGCTCGCTAGCTGGTGGGCATGCCGGATGTGAAGGAGGCGGTGGGATCGGCGGCTGCGGCGGTGGTGATGGCGGTGGTAGCAGTGGTTGTGGTGGTGGAGGAGGAGGGGGGAGGAGGAGGAGGAGTAAGCATCTCATTTTGATGATCTGTCTCCGAATTGAGTCGGAGATGCGAGTTGCGGTTCAATTATAGATTCTCATACCTTGACGTCAATAGCACACGGAATGGTCGATTCAATGCATGTATGACTAGTATGCCATTCAGAAACAATAGCATCAATCACATCATTAAAGGGTAGACCATGACGGATCATCAACAATAACAATAACCAAACCACCGTTAGTTTAGGATTGAGAAGTCCTAAATTACAGCGCGGGCGGCGTGTCCGCCTTTCTATAGACTATTTACATGAAGTCTTGGTTTGTGTGAGCGGCCGATGCTACATCGGTGATGCTCTCGTGTGATGGAGGGTACGAGTACGGGGTACGGAGTACGGAGTAATGAATGTACTGTAGTTTTTGTGGTCACGTGAATTTTCATAACCTAAAGTTACAGTAGTTAAGACTGGTGACGCGCGCAGGTGCACGCATGCCCTGAAACGAACCAAACGAACCAAACGAACCAAACGAACCAAACGAATCAAACGAATCAAATGAACCTCGAATGACGTGCGAAGAGCGAACTGCGAAGTAATTACTCCGTACTGAGTACGGAGTGAAAAGTGCTCATTTCGCTAGCCTTACCTACTGCTGGGGGGATCACGTGATAGTATATTTGAAGCCGCCCACTGCTCGGGAAATCACGTGATAGTACATTTGAAGCCCGCCAACTGCTCGGGGGATCACGTGATAGTACATTTGAAGCCAGCCAATTCCGCTTTCCTGCGGCCTTCGGACCCTTCACTCACTTCGTTCGTTTCAGGGCACTCGAGACTTGATCACACTTCCTCCCTCCCCCTCAACACAAGCGAGGACGTCAGGGACCTCTTCCGGGTCCTCAACAGGCTCTTCCCCTGCCCTTCACTGCCCTCTTCCCATATCGCTAGCGACCCTCTCCCCCGCCCTCTGGCGCTCTCTCCCGCGCTAGTGCTGGCCACTCCCTTGTCCGCTGGCTTCCTCTTCACCGCCCTTCTCAGCGACCTCGTTGGATATATTCCATAGTTCGACCGACTCAATCTGACCAGTACCCTCCGCTGTCATCATTATCGTGCCACGAATGGCAATGGCAGTCTCAATGGGTGCTCCGCTCTCGTATTTCACGTATGTATGGACCGTCTTCCCTAGCGGTTGTAGCTTGACGGTAATGTGAGCACTGTCTGATACTTTCTTCCCCGTCTTGACGTTTGTCGTCGTGGAATGAATGGCGCCTCTGAACCATTGCAGTTTCGAAGTGTTAACATTGGGTATCAGGTGCTGATTGTTAACCAATACATAAATAAGTATGCTTGGTTATTGTATGGACTGTGGAGTCCACGTACATGATCTTTACCCAATTGGCAGAGTGCCTGATGGCGCACTCCCAAGCCAGTCTCTCCGTGACGGCTTTCATCTCCCGGGGCATGATCTTACTGGCCTCAGCCGCCAGTCTGAGCTGTTCTCCAAGTCCTGACGGTCTCCACACCATGTGCACGCTTCCAATCTGGCCACTGTCGGCCTCCGCAGGAAGGCTTGTGCTGTCCATTACTATGATCGTAGCCAGAGGTTGTTTGTTTACTTGAGATTTACTCGACGAAGTGGTCATCTTAATGAGCTACCATAACAGATGGAAAGTGCAACTATGACTGCCCTGAGGGCGTAGTTTCCTCTTGACGCTTCCAAGTTCCAAGGCAGGAATGGCTCCTGCAAGGCAAGAGAACCGAGGGCGAGATACAGTGGTCTTCCTCGATCAATTTGCCCAACCGTCCCGGCCAAGCGCGAACAGAGTCCAGTTTGTCAATATTATTACAGTATAATCATTCGGAATACTAACTACTGAGGACACACAGCCATACGCCGGGCCTACCACATTTTCAAAACTCCTAGCAAATTTGAAAAGGGCGGTAATGGATCCCGAATAATTTTAGATTTCTAATCTTGATACAACAGCGCGCGCCCTTAGACAGGTAATAATGGTAGCAGGTGCCTGAGCGTACCTTCCTACTAGGTATAGGAGGTACCTAGGCAGGTAAGGACACAACAAGGTACCAATAAAGCTACAACACTCACGACATTGTGCGGCTGAATACCATTGCTCTCAATGAATAGCCGGGAAATAGTAGCACGTTAACAGAAGAACGTACGATCAGCAGCCATACCTCTGCATCAAAGCCCTAAACTCCGAATCCTGCAGCAGCTCCGACGCAGTCATCCGCTCCTCCGGACGATAGCGAAACACCTTCTTCATAATCGATAGGACCAGCTCCCGTTCCTCCTCGTCGACGTCCGGCTTTCGTTCCTTAATCAGCAGTGCGAGGTCTTCCTTCGGATCTGGTTCGGTGTGCGGATCATACCACCAGTCACACGCCTTTTCTGGGTCGATATATTGACCTTTCCACTCCTCTGGTAGCGGACCCAGAGAGCTGATAATTCCCTCAATGATCCCAGCGGGAAAAATAGTTCCGAATGGCGGGCAACCGAGGTACAACTGGCTAAATATGACCATGTAGCTCCACATGTCGCAGCCCAGACTGGGGTGCTTTTGATGGAGTCGATCTGGAGAGCAGAAGCGCGGGGAAGGGAACCCTTCCATGGGCACGACGGGATTGTCAACGTGCATGGCGAGGTTGAAGTCGCCGAGGTAGAATTGATGAGTGTATAAGTGGGAGGGAACTTTGAGGGGGAGGATGATTTCTCCGGGTTTGGACAAGACGTCCGGCTTCGCGAAAACTATGGGTTTTTTGACTGGCCGGTGCAGGAGGTCGTATTTGCTGCGTCGAGGGAGGTCGTGAAGGGGGGCCATTCCCCACAAACAGTTACCCTCACTCAAATCTGGCCACTCCTGTCAAAATGAATGCAAGGAAACTGGGTAGAGCAACCGAATGGAAAGCACTCAGTCACTCACCACGATGCACAATGCCCACACTATGCAATGCCTCCAGAGCCTCCAGCAGCTGTTTTGCAGCAGCCACACGCGTTGCCGTGGACATATTGTTAATCTCTAAAAGCCAAGGGCCCGGCGACAGAAGCGGGAGCACCAGCACCCTATGATTCCGTCCACTCGTAGTCACGAAGAATGTGTCCAGATACGTCACAAGGTGCTTCGAGGCAACCCCCGGAATCCGTCGAATCTCATCGTGAATTCCCACTTCATGTTCAACTAATGATTCCCCGTGACGAGACGTCGCCATGATCTTCAAGGCTACGTCTCTCTTATCGCGCAAGTCATGCGCCATCCACACGGTACAGTAATGGCCATGGCCGAGCTTGTGCTCGATTTGGTACCGTTCCTTGAGCACTTCGCCGAGACAGATGGGGTAGTAAATGGGCTGTGGCCTGCCGTTTAACGTATTATTGGGATGGTACCTGTACTGGGGCTCCGCGTCAATGATGAAGTCGTCTTCTTCGTCCGAGTCATGAGGGAGGTCACCAAAGTCGTGGTCGTCGTCCTGGCATAATTTGTTACATATTCCCATTAGGGATCGATATCCAGGATAGGACGCTGTTAGTGCCATTCTGTCATGCGAGTGATGTTGTCACTGAACTGGAGAGAGTTGTGGGAAACAGAAAAGCAAGGAAAACTTAGAGAAGATAGAAAAAGAGGTACCTAGGTAGCTACAGGTAGGTACCTACCTCTCCTAGTATCAGGGCTGTGCCATGGGACAAAACTACACATTCTCAGGAATTTTGGAGGTTCTCACAGGGATTACTATTCCTCATTTGGGGATTCGCACACACTGCTAAACTTAATAGGTTATGGCAATCGGTAAATACTACTCCGTACTCATTACGGATATGTCCAGGTACGTCACAAAGTGCTTCGAGGCAACCCCCGGAATCCGTCGAATCTCATCGTCAATTCCCACTTCATGTTCAACCAATGATCCCCCGTGACGAGACGTCGCCATGATCTTTCTAAGCCTACGTCTTTCTTGTGGCACAAGTCATACGTCATCCAGACGGTAGGGAAACTGCCATGGCAGAGCTTGTGCTCGATCTGGTACCATTCGTTGAGCACTTCGCCGAGACAGATGTGGTAGTCAATGTATGATGTGTCGTACTCCGTACTGTCGTCTGCATTACCGGATGGTATCTGTATTTGAGGTTCCGCGTCCGGGGGCGTCCCCGATGAGGTCGGGGTCTTCGTCCGAGCCACAGGAGAGGTCTCTAAGCTAGTTGTTGTCACCTTTGCATGATTTGTTAGGGCGTTCTACTAGGGAGGGAAAGTTAGGATGGGTTGTAGTAGGTGTCACACTGTCTTGCGAGTTATGTTGTCACTGGAACCGGTGAGAGTCGTAATATGAAGCAGATAAACAAGAGACGATATACTCCGTATGATATTTATGAATGTACCTTACAAAGTACTCCTTACCTAGTATATTTTCTCACACCTCTGTCATATCTCATATTGTTACCGTCCAAATAGGTTAAGTACTGACTGGAAAGTGTGAACCCATGGATACAGCTCAATTCAGAAACAAGAGAACATGACAACCCAGGATCGGAAACCAATCAAAACCCAAGATCTCCCTTACTGAGCTGACATCACTAGATACAAATATTCAGCAGGTGTTTCTAAAGGCTGAAATGGTTCCGAGGCTCAAGGATTGTAGCAGCTAATTACTAACTTACCTACTGTTCTAGAATTCGCACGGGCGATGAGAGAGGCAAGTGAATCTGGTGTTGTTGTACCAGTTGACAGTTGCACCTGGCCAGTTTCATAGTAGTCCGATTTGAATCATGTCTCATTTCCTTGTGGATTTTGTTGTGACCAGCAGACTGCGTAGAGTACAAGCGAATAATCCGACTACTGCTGCTTCTTCTGTGCTCCAGGAGATGTGTCCTTCTCATATGCGGCATACGGCACTTCCAGACTGAGAAGTGCGGAAAGCCCAACATACAGAATTCCCAGACAGATGAGAGAGGTAAAGAGGCCCATAAAAATGCCTGCCAATTATTAGCGACGGGACAGTGGACGAGATGAAAAGGAATCTTACCAGAGCTGAGGAATTGATACTTCTCAAACACGGATTGGCTACCCTTCGGGCCATCCTCTTGAGAGTTGTCTCGGAGATTCCGCTTCAGCTCAATGTGGCGAGACTCTTCGAATCCGTTCTGCTCAGACTGATAGACGAAGTTGTCCCTTTCCGCGTCCTCGCGCGGAGAGGTAACGTAAATCACGGTATACTTGTCTGATGACAGCCGGTCAACGATACCCGCCAGGAAAGCATCTGTGGAGCAAATCAGCACTGTTTCCAATTCGACAGAACTGAAATACGCACCGTTCTCCGCGAGCTGCTGCGCCCGGCGCGCGCCCGTGGGGAGAACCGGGAAAGAAATATCAATGATTCTGGGTCCAGGCTCATACTTCAACGGATATGAACCAGCTGCATATCTCGTCAGAACCATTCTCAAAGCAAAGCGGACTCTGCGCGCGCTGCTTACTGGACGCATCGACCTCGGTAACTTGCGTTCCACAATCCTTCAACGCTTTCCTAATTGCTGCTGAATCTAGAACTCCGCTAACCTCGGTCACGGTCAGGTTGGAGAGGATAGACTTGTCCGCCCCTGCGGCTTTCCCGCGCAGCCAAGGCGTGGCTTTGCGGTCTGAGTAGTCCGAGGCATGCACGCCAGGCTGCGATACAAGGACGTAATAATCTGACGGACAAGTCTTCACACGGGCCAGTACATCGTCGAGAAGAGCATCTGCGGATCGCACTTGCGACGAGGAAGAGGGTAAACTGGATGTGTGCGTCAGCAACATGGTCCTCTCAGGGCGCAACTTGCAAATCCAGGAAGCATACTCCGCCGTGGAAAATAACACGAACGGCGAGGTGTCCTTAAAGCCCTCGACAGCTGCAGCTCCGAGAGCCAGCAGCAACAGTGGTGTCGAAAGCATGGTGGTTGTTGGCCGACAGTCGATGCTGGACGGGCTGGCGACTTGATGCTGGGGATTGAGCCTGACCAATGACGCGCAGTCTTGGCATTTGAGCTTGGAACATGGGGCTTTATCAAAACTAATGGAAGAAATTGATAAGTCTCTACGATGCCCCGAACATCTCGAGAATATCGTCTCAATTTTAAAAATACGACATGGTGTCTAAAGCGAAGCGCCGGAAGCTCTCCAGCAAAGTCGAAGAAATCACGTTTGATCCCGTGGCTCGGCATGAGTTCTTGACGGGATTCCGCAAGCGCAAGCAGCAGAGGATCCGGCAGGCGCGAGAATACGCAGAGAAAAAGGCCCGGGAAGAACGGAGATTAGAACGAAAAAGAGTTTGTACCTAGACTCGTTCTTACTTTCTTTCGTGCTGACGTCGGGGCTCAGATTCGGGAAGAGAGGGCCGCAGAAGTTCAACGGGTCTTAGAAGAAACACGAAAACGCCTCGAGGAACTCGACAGCGAATCAGATTCGGAAAACAAGTCATCTGAGGAAGAAGAATGGCAGGGGTTTGACGAGCCGCCGCCAGTCGACTACGAGGCCGAGTACATCGATGAGGACAAGTACACAACCGTGACGGTGGAGGAAATGGATTCTGCCAAGGACGAGCTCTACAACGCCGTACGCACGGTGCCGGGCAAGACGGAGACGGACCCTGGAGATTCCGATGAGGAACGCAAGGCAGAATCGAACACGTCCGCAACATCAAAGCGAAAAACAAGCAAAACTAAGAAGCGGAAAAAGTTTCGCTACGAGTCCAAGGCAGAGCGCATGCTTACGCAATACAAAGAACGCATGGCAAAGCGGAGAAAGGCACAAGCGAGACGGTCACGATAGTATTGTTCTGTCAGGTATGGTTACGTCGGGCGTTACGGAGTCAGTGTGGTTTTTACCCATAGATAGCACTGTTAGAACACCAATTACAACAACCTTTATGTACGAATATACCGCAGTACGGGGAATAACGAACACAATTTTGACGAAAGCAATGAAGAAATGCAGCGGTCAATGCAAAGCCAGAGAGAACTTCTAGCAAGTGGCCACCTGCGGAGACCAGCTCTCAGACGTTGCTCATCGAAACCTCCAGCTCGTGCAGTTCCTTCTGCAGCTCGGCGTACTTCTTTGCCATATCCTCGTACTTGGCCTCCCACTGGTCACGAGCCGCTTCGAGCGCCTGCACCTTGCGTTCGTAGTGGCCGGCCTTAACGTCGGTCTGGCGAAGTCTATGATTGTGTGAGTGGTTAGCAGTTAATCCCGAATTCCCGATCCCATAGCAATCACGCACTTCTCATTGACCTCACGGAGGTTCTTGTCGGCCTCCTCGGCCTCCTCTTCGAGCAACTGCACCCGCCTCTGCAGGGCTTCGTTCTGTGTGTCGTGCTGCGCACTGGCATCCGCCCGCTCCTTAAGTTCTTTCAGTTGGGCCTCCAGTTTCTCCACCTCGGCCTCCAGAACTTGGTTGCGGTGCGTCAACGACGTGATCTCCTGCTCCTTGGCGAGATTCTCCTGCTCCAGGGCCTTGATCTTGCCCTTGAGTTCCTCGACTTCGGCATGGGCCTCATCCGCCTCCAGGCGGAGGGCGTTCATTTTCTACAACAAGCATCATTAGTCTCATTGTACCTACTACAAACACGCCAGGAAAATGGTGGAATGCTGCGGATTGACGGGCTGACATCCATAGTGGGATGAGCCGTTGAGTTCGTAGCTACCCCGCCATTAGGCATGGTTTAGGGGTGTTAACATACCTCACGGATCTTATCCATTTTGAGCAAGTATTACGGTAGCAATCGAAGTCGAATAACGAATCGATAGAACGAGAGGAAATTCGATTTCAGACGATTCAATGTGTGAAAGTTGAAAAAGAGCACCGAGTTCAAGACCAGGTGATGGAATTGGGGGTTCCTGTCAGTGTTGGAGGAGTCTAAGACGGTGAGGCCGAACCCCCTCGAACGCCCCTAGTCTAAATTTGGAAGGCGGTCTGTACGGGCATCACGTCTCCCTTGGCAACGCTGTAAACAATCCAGACTTGGTCCGCGTCAAAATGATTTCATGAATTTCGCTTTTTTGCGTGTTCACTCACAGCCACCGAGACCGTGCATCATCATCGTGCATGGTGATATCATTCGACAGTCATGCTCGCTCTACGTGACCAGGAGAACCTGGTGCATTCGCACCAGACGACTGCTGCAGCGAAAAATCAAGGGCTACGGCAGCTCCAACCGAAGACCCCCGGAGCCCGAGTGCCAAAGACCCCGTTTCGAGTTCCGCTGAATGATGAGAATGATCCGTTAGCGTTTGGGAAGCAGACAGTTAAGGGGAATGGCGGTCGGAATGAGAATACCCTTAAGCCGGCAAAGGACTCTCTTGTGACGCCAATGGGTGGGTGTTCAGATCATATGTGTCAGAAGTAACGGGATGGTTAGCAGTGCTAACGGTGACACGGGCAGGCCCTCGTAACCGAGCTCCCCTGGGAAATAAGACTACAAATGCGAAGGCCAAAGCGTTGCAAACCCCTGCAGGCAAGGAAGGCGTTCTTAAGCCTAAAACCAACGGAAAGAGTTCGACCACGCAAAAGGTCAAGAAAGCAGCTCCCGAAGTGAAACCACCAAAGCATGAGATTATAAGCAAGCCACAGGAAGAGGAGGTTCCGGATGTGGAATACGCACCGCCGAAACCGAAAGGTAGGTCTGGTCAACATCCCGATGTCGGGCATGTGAACTGACAAAGTTAGACCTCCCAGATGAACCAGATGATATCATCTACGACACCACGTTTCCTCAATTTCAGCCGCAGAATATTGCCCGTGGATGGGAGAAGGTATACTACCATGGACCGGTGGGCGAGGACGGGCTCACGGAGAGAGAGCGCAAGTTCAAAGAAGACTCGATTGCCTTCGACAAGATGGTGGACGAGATGATACAAAACGAAGTCGACAACATGACGCTGGCCGGAGTGAACGTGCGCGAGGATCCAGACATGCCTTGCTGGGAGGAGATGCAACAGCAGCGTCAAAAGCCAGCCAAGGAGACGGAGAAGAAAAGTCTCACGCGAAACATTCCCACTGTGAAATCTCGCGACGCCGCGGCTGCCCTTGCCCAGACTAGCACCACTACGCGGGCGAGAGCAACAAGCGCTAAAACCACGTCGACGAAATCGTTGACCGCACCAAAAACGCGAAAAGCCTCCTCCTTGTTGAATCCAAAGAAGAAAAGCCCCGACCCGGCCGATTACCCTCCATCGCGACATGCGACTGCCGCTGCCAGTTCGCACACGACCGTCGGTTATGCGAAGGGACGGAGCGTTTCGTCGATGTTGCAGGGCAAGCAAACTTCGAGAAAGAAGACGGCAAGTCGGAAAATCACGTCTGCGGACGACATCCAGTCGATGTCCGGTCTAGCCACCGGTGGTCTTCAGCAAGACATTGTAGTCCACGAGGACGACTTGGCCCTTCCCATCTACGAGGAGGATGAAGAAACTCGCAACTTCCAGTTGACTTTGTAGAATGTACGGCAGCATGGTTTACGGGTGGCGCACGGGGCGGACTGAGGATTGGGTTTAGTGGGATAGGGTGGTATGGGTTACCTGGTTTATTATCAGACAGATTCATCGGTGTTTGGTCGATTCATGGGTTGTATTCTATAGCAGCTTGTTTAATGCTTGAGGAGTCTGAAACACAAGTACTGGAATTGAGCACGGGAGATTTTCTCCCACATTGCCCGGTAAAAGAGCATGAATGCCGCTCGAATGGTACCTGAACAGCTCCTTGAACGTCGATAAGTACCCTTGAAAGTAATTCTTAAAGAGAAACAGCAAGCCAGCTCGCTCATTAGGGCATTGTTTCTGATCCATCAATCATCCTCGGTTGGCGGTGAGCTTAGCTAGTTGGCCCGAGCGATCGACTGGTTAATTAAAACTGGGAGCCAAAACAACGAACCTCTTCCACACAACTCTCCCAATTGTCCCCCGAATTATCCTTCCTCCCCAACTCAATTCGAGCGACAATGGTGAGAGCGCACTCTGAGTCCTCCGAGGACTTTGAATTCATCGAGACCCCGGCGGCTCCTGCCGCGTCGTCTCCCCCCGAAGATTGCGGCGTGCGAACCACGTCGGTACGTAATCACGTCTGTGGACCGAGATGCCCAAAGGACTAAGTAACCATTGAATTTTTCAACAGTACCCGGCGATCAAAAACGCTCCTCTCCCGGCAGATGCTGCGGGCAATGACAGCTTCTCGAATACCTTGCTGCTCGGTCTGTTGATCATTGTGCCATGGTACCTGGCTCGCCAGGTCGGGGGTGGCTTTTACACCACCATCTTCTTTGCCATTTTTACCACCATTCCCATTCTGATGGCGTTTTGGACCACTGCGTCTTCGATCTCTCCCCGCAAGAATGAAAAGGCCAAGTACCCTGGCCGTCCTGTGGAGTACTACCTGCACTTCCACAACGAGCACGATCGGGCCAAGTACCGTGGCAAGAGCAAGATCCCGATGTGGGTGTTCTTCGAGAAATATTTCAATGGCGAGGTGGATTTCAAGGGCGACGCGCTGGAGATCCTCGAGTATCGCCACGACTGGGCCAGCTTCCGCTTCACCTGGGGTCTGTACAAGCACTTCCTGACAGGATTCATTCCGGAGATGCTGCTGCATACTCGGTCGCAGGATGAGGAGCAGGTGCGGGATCACTACGATCGCGGAGATGACTTCTACGCGTGGTTCCTGGGCCCGCGCATGGTCTACACTTCGGGTATCATCAGCGACATCAACAAGGAGGAGACCCTGGAACAGATGCAGGACAACAAGCTGGCTGTGGTGTGCGAGAAGATTGGCCTGCAGCCTGGCGACACCCTCCTAGACCTGGGCTGCGGTTGGGGCACGCTGGTCAAGTACGCCTCGGTGCACTACGGTGCGCACGCGACGGGTATCACCCTGGGCCGCAACCAGACCAAATGGGGCAACAACGGACTGCGCAAGGCTGGCATTGACGAGTCGCAGAGCCGCATTCTGTGCTTGGACTACCGTGATGCGCCCAGGATTCCCGGCGGCTACAAGAAGATCACTTGCCTGGAGATGGCTGAGCACGTCGGTGTGCGGCACTTCAAGCAGTTCCTGATGCAGGTGTACGACATGCTGGATGATGACGGTGTCTTCTTCCTGCAGATCGCCGGTCTGCGCAAGTCGTGGCAGTACGAGGATCTGGTCTGGGGTTTGTTCATGAACAAGTACATCTTCCCCGGCGCCGACGCGTCCACCCCGCTTGGCTGGGTTGTCGACCAGCTCGAGGGCGCCGGCTTCGAGATCAAGAGCATTGACACCATTGGCGTGCACTACTCGGCCACGCTGTGGCGGTGGTACCGCAACTGGATGGGCAACCGCGAGAAGGTGGAGGCCAAGTACGGCAAGCGATGGTTCCGGGTACGTCTCTCTTCCCTCTTCCTTTTGCTTCGATCACGGCTAACCAGGAACAGATCTGGGAATACTTCCTCGCCTACTCGACCATCACCTCCCGTCAGGGCGGTGCCACCTGCTTCCAAATCACGCTGGTCAAGAACATCAACTCGACCCACCGTATCGAGGGCGTTCCTTCGCAGTTCGGCCTCCACGGCGCGCGTCAGAAGGCCATCGACACGATCGGTAACGGCAATTTGCCCAGCGCCAACGTGCCGAACAAGGAGTAAGACTCCGATACTATGCGAGTATTCCTCAGTTTCGGCCGGGGAATACATCGATACAGAAAAAGCAAAGGGAGATATAGAGCGCAAGAGGAGGAAGGACTTTTATATTTCAACATTGAGTGGTATCATTCATCCCCTTGGTTTTCGAAATGAATGTGAATGTGGATGATCCCAAGTCGAGTGTTTATTTGTTATTGATGACGATGAGGAAGAGAAAAAATCATAATATAATCCGTTCTATGAATGGAGGGCTATTCCCGTTCTTATTCGCCTAATGATGGATTACTAAGGACCATTCAAGCAATCGACTTGTACAGTCTGGCTCTGTTTAAGACGCCGCTACCACTTCCAGGTCTCGACCTACAGAACGGCTCGCAAAGAGTAGATTGGTTGACCTCCTGCGACGGCGGGGGCACGTCGAGAGCAGGGTTCTCGGTAAAGAAGCCATCCGGTCTGAGGGTCACGCTGACCCGTTCGACGGGCATGATTGGAAAGTCTTCAATCCGAGGGTTATGAGTGAGGCCAAACGCTACGACGTCGTAAGTCGGTACCCTTGGGTGACAAAACAGAGGTTAGAGAGGGGGGAACTTACTGTGCCAGACAACCACATCCTCGTTCTCCGTTGGGTCGTCTCTAGCAGCCCACAGATCGACGCCTTCGGATCGCTTGCTTTGGTAGGTGAACTCGCCGGCCGCGTAGAGCTCGCCGTCGCGGTATCGTGTGACCCAGACGGGCCGCGTGGCGTAGCGGGCGCGTCGGACGTGGAAGCTGCTTGGCGCCATGAAAAGCATCGCAGAGGGAGCTGTATGCAGTCGGTACGCTACCGGTTTCCGCGTTATGGGATTGATAACGTTGTCATTGCGGATTTTGAACACACGGTGGCGCTCGATGGCAGTGTCTGCGGCGCCCGAGTGGCGTATCACCTTGTCCTGGGTTACATAGCCGCATCCAAATGGGTTCGTTTCATCGTTGACCGGCATCGGCTCACTGTCCTCATAGACGACCGTATTGCGGAAGCCATCGATGGCAGGATCGATACGGAATGAGAACATATGTTGATGGAATGCGGCCATTGCACCGGGAGCTACGTTCGTGGCCCATGGTACCGTCAGGCCATCCTCATTATCTATCGGCGAGGTCGACAGGATCCCCGTTGCGCGCACCTCCAGCTCAATCCCGCCCGCTTGGTCCAGGATGTACGCGATGATGTACTCGTAATTGGCCACTGTGCAGATCATCTGCACCACCAGCTGCCGGTTTCGCACCACCGTCGCCGCCCCGTTACGGTAGTTAGTGTGTTTGTGCTGGAGGCCGTTGTCCTGCTCGTGCAGGCAGATGACGTTTGGTAGGTGGATTGGTTTGCCCTGGGAGTTGGTCCGGTAACCGTCAAAGTAGCGAATGTGGCCCAAACAGTCGCAGCCGACAAACAGCTGGTTGACCGCCACTCCAAACCCGACGTCGCCGATATCAAAGGCTTGTTTCCGATGGTAAGGCTTGCGAGGATCTTCTCATTGTTAGCGTTGGCTGACCAAACCATTCATGACAAGTGAATATACCCCCATAGGGAACGGTCATCTCACTAAGTGCCAGTCGATAGAACAGATTCCGGCCATCATAAGTCACATTGTAGATGACCAGTCCCTCGCGCACATTAAAGCCCACACGGAATCGCCACTTTTGCCATTTTACGAGGCGACCGTCTACGGTGAATGACGGGCCGTCCGGCTGCTGAACAATATACGGCTTAAGATCTGTACGGAGCGGCTTGTCGAGGAGATCATGAGCATACTGCACGGTCTTCACCGGCTTCCAGGGCTGCGTCGTTGTCACTTTCCCATCAGGTCCCGATGGCAAATAGTCTATCCGAACCAGCTCGTGAGTCTCTCTGTCAAAGACGGGTGAGAACGTGCACGGTGTCGAGTAGTAGTTGTTCTGTGGATGATCCACCGCAACGATATATAGATAACATTGAAACAGCCGCCTCGTCTCGTTTGGATCATCGGTGCCATAGATCCAGGGGTCATTGCAAACTGTCACCCCGGGCGGAAGCTCGAGCTTCTTGATTTCTTCTTGGACAGCAGGGTGCTCGAAGCAGAGCTGTTCAATGGCAGCTAATTCGTCCGCATCGGCGGGAGCCTGTCATTTCATTCAATTCTTGTTTCTTTAACGAAGAAATCTTCATTTTCACACCTGCACATGTCTCGGCAACTCGTTCGCGTAAATGATCGACCGGCAGTCTACGTTCAACAATGCCTTGTGGAAAGTGCCAGTGTCCAAGCGGTGGAACAACACCTGCAATACCCGTGCTGGCCTGGGCGGCAGTGGCTGTCCCAGACGCTCAGCTTCGATATACGGAATGGCCTCCCTCTTTAGCGGTTCCTGCACGTCGATGCGTTTGTACCGAAGAGGCACTCCAGAAAAAGACTCCTCTAGAATCTCTTTGGCCAGTTTGATCTCCGCAGGCCTGAGCGGATCAAACGGGTGCAGATCGGCCGGGACAAGCGGTGTTCTGTCGGAGACCGCCGACATTGTCGATATGCTGATCTATTGATACGAAGCTAGCATGGGTACGATCTAAGAGTCAGTCAAGAACAGAGAAAGACTTCGATACCAGTCTTTATACCTGTTCATTTTGGCTTCGGTAGCGGTTTAGGTTGGACCTGCTGCTTTGAGAAACTGAATTGGCCGGTTCACGGTTCATCCAGACAATGAACATGGAGAACTGGAGATCCAGAAACGGTACTTTCAATTGCTGCTTTAGGACTAGTGTAATATACACTTTTCTT
The DNA here is from genome assembly GCF_041956635.1 of Thermomyces lanuginosus. NCBI lineage: Eukaryota > Fungi > Ascomycota > Eurotiomycetes > Eurotiales > Trichocomaceae > Thermomyces > Thermomyces lanuginosus. The sequence goes on along the minus strand of NW_027192358.1, from coordinate 352,414 downwards.
TATGTGGAGGATGTGTCAACCTAATTTCGATCAAGCTGCCTTGATAAGAACTGTATGAACCTAATACCATAGTGACGAGGTTTGACAGGCAAGACGGCATTCCACGGCGTTTCCCAGCTTTACTTCGGGGATATCAAGCTGCCTGGTCGGAAACACCAAAGGAGGATCAGACCATGACTTCCACTCGTCGCCACCAGTTCACTTGATTCAGGTTCTATCATAAAACGGGGGATGTACGTGTCCTGAATATTGAAGAGAACTGGCAGGTGAAATTCGTTAATGCACAGGAAGATCGTTCTAATGCAAGACTTTCATAGATCGCCAACGGCTATGAAACACTAATTACAGGTCGTAATCTAGAGAATGTATGTTCATAGCTTCGCCCTAGCTTGCTCCTTCTTCGCCTCCTCCTTGAGTAACCTTCGCAGGATCTTACCACTGGGACTCTTCGGGACGGCGTCGATAAATCGCACACCCCCGCGCAGCCGCTTATGCTGTGCGACTCGACTGCTCAGCCAGTTGATGATTGACTCAGCCTCTTCCTCGGCGCTACGGCCAGAGGCTTTGCTCTTGGCACTCCGCACAACGTATGCGCGCGGTACTTCGCTGCCATGCTCCTGGCTGTACACGCCAATCACGGCTACATCATCGACTGCGTCGTTGTCGAGTAGAAGGCCCTCCAGCTCAGCCGGGGCCACCTGGAACCCCTTGTACTTGATCAGCTCCTTAACGCGGTCCGTGATGTAGAAATTCCCCTCCTTGTCCTGATAGCCAACGTCTCCCGTCCGGAACCAGCCGTCCGGGGACAAACATTCGGCCGTCGCGCGCGGATTGCGGTGATAACCCAAGAAGACGTTCGGCCCACGAACATACAACTCTCCAATCTCACCGACGTTGACCTCCTTTGGCTCCGAACCATCGTCGCCCGTAGTCATGTATTTGGCCTCCATGTTGGGGAGTAGTTTGCCCACGGAACCCAGGTATTTGTTCCACTCTGGCCACATCTGAGTATGGGTTGTAGGACTGGTCTCGCTGAGCCCGTAACCCTGTTTGATGCCGCATTTGATACGTGCTGAAGCGGCTTCGACAATCTCTCGTGTCAACGGCGCGGCACCAGAATTCATCATTCGCAGGCTCGACAGATCGTATTTGTCAACGACCGGATGCTTGGCCAGGAGCAGCACGACGGGTGGCGCGATGTACGAGAAAGTGATCTTATAGTTCTGCACGTGTGCGCAGAACTTTTCAATATCGAATTTGGACATCACCACCGTTGTATAACCTCGTCGAACAGTGCTGTGGACAATGCAAGTCAAACCTATAACAGGTCAGCGTCAACCGAATGGCTCCAAGCAGAATCTCCGAGCATACCATAAATGTGATAGAAGGGCAAGAATGCCAGGATGCGATCACCAGGCCGTCCATCCTTCTCACCCCAATGCATATTCATACTCTCGATATAGCCGTTCTGCATGGTGTTCGCAATAACGTTTCGATGGGAGAGCATGACCCCTTTAGGCAGGCCGGTTGTCCCAGACGAATAGACCAGATGAACAACATCCTTGGCCGGGTCAATCCGAGCTTTTCGGTAACGCGAAGTACCGGCCATGTTCCGGATAAATGTGAAATGCCTAAACTTCCGCTCGGGATCTCTTTGATCGCCCATCAAAATAATGCGATCCTCAGGCAACCCAGCCTTTTGGGCCGCGGCGCGGGCGACAGGGAGAAGCGGAAATTGAGTGACTAGGGCTTTCGCTCCCGAGTCCCGAAGTTGAAAGGCCAGCTCGTCCGCAGTGTAGGTTGGGTTGGCCGGAGACGTAACACCGCCAGTCCAGGCGACTCCGTACATGATTGGCGGAGTGTCGATGCAGTTGGGCGAAAAGATCACAAAGACATCACCTTTCTTCCAGTCCCAGGTAGCGCGAATCCCTTCAGCAAAGGTCAGGGCGGTGGATCGGACTTGGCCAAAGGTATAGCTGCGTTGTGTATCGGCATCGATGAAAATTACTGTCGAGTATTAGCGCCGATGCTTGTTCTCTGGGATGATGGCGCCATGGAAGATCCAAACCCTTATCATCTGGCCATGGCTGGTCCTTGCGCGCAAACATAAACGTCCAAAGATCGACATTGGGGATCTCAACATCCGGGAATATTGACTTGGTCGGCATTTTTGTTACAGAATTGCCCTAACGAAGGTGTCGACTCAAGAATTGCTCATAAAGCAGACTGTACGTGAAGAACTAGTAATATCAAATCCGAGGCGGTAGCAGGAAGTGAACTGGCATGCTTTTATATGCCTCGGCACTCAATGGTGATTGATTACGGGTATTGCTTCTAAAGGCAAGATACGAGTAATACAAACAGGGGTCTCCAGCTGGGGAACCGCTAATATCCGAGCTTAGCTTGGGTTGCCGGCAGCGGGCACCAATCAGAGCGTGCAGATAAGCCCATGGCTCGGTGGGAGATCTTATCATCACGTGATTATATAGTCACGTGAGGCTTTTCTTGCCCCAGAATCGGCAGATTTGTGCCGGCCACACCAAAAAACTTTCCCGCTGATGCTTTCCGAGTTTCTCAAACGTGCGCGCCTTCAAGGTCGCAGAACCTTGGTCGAGAGCACATTATCAGAGAATTGCAGTCGCGATACCGGTCCGGTTTGCCGGCGGTCAGCAGGAAGGAGGGCTCCGGGACAGCAAGCGCCACCGGCCAATCAGGTTCCGTTTCTGCCCCGGAAAGAAGCCTTATATATCGTTCTAATGTCCCCTCCTCTGCCTTCGGGCATTTGGTCAATTTGAAACGATACAGAGAAGATTAGCATGGCCCCTGCACTAAGGATGACACGCTCAATCAAAGAGAAGCTACCAGTTTTTTTTCCTTCAGTTACCAAGCCATTTTGGAGGTGTTGAGCGTTTGGGGTGTTCGTAGTCGGGGGTTCGAATCGAGTACGAAAAAAGATCCTTTTTTTTATGGGCTTGGCCCCGGACCGAGGTTGACTTGCGGCCACGAATGAACCAAATAGTATGGGTTCACAATCAAGAGTCCGTAGCCTACTCCGTACTTGACCTATTTGGATGGCAGCGATGAGAGTTATGCGGAGGTGTGAGAAAATATATACTATGTGCTTCGTAAGGTACCATTCGTGCCAGTAAGTGTGCGTTTGCTGTGATGCTTTATTGATGCTTTATAGAACCTTTTTACTACGGCTCTCACCTGTTCCAGTGGCAGCACCGCTTGCATGATAGGATTGCACTGGAACATCGTCCCCTAATGAGAGAGAGAAGACAATCCATGGGAAGGCTACCACGTCTTTGGTGACCTCCCCTGCGACGCGGACGAAGAAGCCGACCTAATTGTGGACGTGAAACCAATACAGACACCATCCCAGTATGTAGCTCTAAGATAATGGCGAAATCTCGCCACGGAAAGTCGGGTACGGTTGCTTATAGTCTGACCTTCTGCTAACAGTTTCCTTAAGTTGCAGATCGATTTTCTCGCCGATGTTTTCCTAACCAGCTTGCAGAATCGCAAGTGGATCGCGTACAACGCTCAAGCAGTACTCGGTTATTGTACGAAATACATAATATCTCCTGTCAGGCATGCTGTTGGTCTAATAGTAGGTGCAAAACGGGATTGATTGACGAAAGAGACACATTACTCCTGACCCAAAACGCCCAAACGCCACGATTAATCAAGTCTAGCGATACAGATGTCGTAATAAATGGGAAACGTCTACATCGCCATCTCGTCCTGATCCACATCATCTGCCTCAATCATCATCAGTCGCGTGCCATTACCAGTAACTTGCCACACCTGTTTGCTTAAGTCAGTCATGGATCGTGACGATAGCGACGCGCAAGTAACTCACGTTCAACTCGGTGTACTCCTCAATGGTCTGTGCCAGTTGATCCTCTGTGAAGCCCTTGGCCAGCACCCGCTCGCGAATCTTGCGGATGCTGAGCTCGCCCTCATGGCCGTCACCAGCCGCAGCAGCGCCACTCTCCCACATTCCACGGATCAAGTTGTAGATCTTGCTAACCGGTGACTGGTCGCTGGCGCCCTGGCCATCGTTCGACAGCGAGGCTTTGCTGACCTCGATCAGTCGCAGCGCCTCATCGACATCCTCGGTGGCAACTTCGTTGCTGAAGCGAAGACGCGCCAGCGCCTGGGAAAGTCGGATGATGCCGAGCAGCGTACGCGGGCTGATATGTGAGAACTGTCTCTTACTGCCCTCATCACGCTTCTGCTGCTTGCGCATGTGCACGTAGGCACCAACCATGTAATCTGAAACGCTCCGGGGCACCACCGGACGGTAGGAGCGGGCTTTGGCAACGTATTGACGAACTTCGTCTGGGCTGAACACTACCGCTGTGTCGCCCGTATCGGGATGTTTGTTGTGCATGTGCACGTACGCTACGTGTTGTGCAAGTTCCTCGTCTGCATCCCGCGAGGGAGTATCCAGCATCAGGAAGAGTACATCAAATCGAGACAAAAGGGCCGCAGGTAGGTTGATGTTCTCGACTGGTGATACGCGGGGGTTGTAACGGCCATACAGAGGATTGGCCGCTGCCAGGATTGACGTTCGAGCATTCAGCGTCGTGGTGATCCCAGCCTTGGAAATTGAGATGGTTTGTTGTTCCATAACTTCATGAATAGCAGTTCGATCCGCGTCGTCCATCTTGTCGAACTCATCAATGCAGCAAATTCCATTATCAGCCAGCACTAGGGCACCCCCTTCCAGCACCATCTCATCTGTAACAGGATCGCGCATGACCGCCGCCGTCAAACCGACGCCACTGCTGCCGCGACCGGTCGTGTAGACGCCACGAGGCGCAACCTTGCTGATATATCGCAGCAGTTGTGACTTTGCCACACCAGGATCACCCATCAGACAGATGTTGATCTCACCGCGGATGTGCATGCCGTCGCCCATGTCCTTGTTGACACCGCCGATCAACAAAAGCAGCAGAGCCTTCTTTACGTCAAGATGGCCGTAGATCTCCGGCGCAATAGACCTCGCCAGGTACTCATACATATGACCAGAATTCCGGTATTGCTCAATCCGGCGTAGCATTCGAGTATCCAAAATCATGCTGTCGTAGGCCTTCTTGTGCTTCGTGATGTATTGGGCTTCAAGGTAGGTGTCGGTCAGCAAACCTGCTCGAATTGCGCGGAAACCGGTGTACGGAGTGGGCAGGAAAATGCCCGCAATGTCCACAATATCGCCAGGGTTCAACTGCCTTGTCAAAGCTCCAGTGCAGTGAACAGTCAAAGTTCTGGGAATATGACCAACGGGCACCTGGTCGGCCATTTCCTGAATCTTGACCTCTTGAAAGGGGATGAACTTGGAGGCTCTGGTTGACAGGAACAGCTGCCCCTTGGAGTTGTTCTTGGTGCACTCCTCCGACGGGCACTCCGTCATGGGAAGGAATTGCTTTGTCGTGATGGGCTGGAACACTTCGCTGCCGCATCGGTCGCAGGTGTAGGCGTTGATCTTGACCACTGGTTTGACGTCCGAAACACGCGTCACAATGCCTCGAACAGTAATCAGCTTCCCAAGATGTTCACCGCGAACATGACGGACCGCAAGTGCCTTCGAGCTACGATCGCTGCTGGATCCAGACGGCGTCAACGGCTTGAAGTTGAGTGTATATCTTCTGGTGAGTTCTGGTGGGAAGATCGCCGGAGTCTGTCCAGCATCCAATCCAGCCTCTGCGGCCATTTGGATGGTCTCATTGCGTTTCTCTCGTTGCGACATGATCACGTCCAAAACGTCATCTTTGAAGCTGGGACAGCATTAGCAACAGTAACTTTGCACACCGGTAAAGAACATACTTGATTTCCTTGGTTGACGGAGGCATCACCTCATCAACAGCATCCGAAAAAACATCGATATAGCGCTTGGTATTACCCTGGACGGACTCTACCAGCTTCAGGTCAACGTCATCGGGAAGAGATCGCTCAAACTACCATGCAAAATGACTCAGTCAAACTGGCCACATCGAATAAGCCTCCTACTTCCGACTCACCGAATCCAGATCGTCCAGCTCGATCAAAATGTGGTTACGCTCTCGATTTGCGACCTCTTGCAGAATCTGCATGTACTTATTCTTCGGCTCTCGTTTGCGTCGCCCACTCTGCGCACCATCTTCCGCATCGTCCATAAGGTCATACCCATCGCCCAGATCGTCGCCATCGATATGCAGGTCTTCAATGGCTTCGGATGAGTCGAAGGACTTGAAGTGCTTGAGGAAGTCCTTGAAGGCTTCGAGTTGTCGGCGGTAGTCCACCGGCGCAGGGTACTGGAGGAGCGACATGGTGCCGCGTGCTGTGCTGCTGCTGTTGAATTGCGAGCAGAGATCGAGAGCTCAAGGCGCGCTCTTCACAGGGCGTCAATAAGATGCTGCAAAGTGACAGCAAAACTGGAGCGCGCAGACGCGTCACGACGCGTGCGCGCGCGCGTAGCATTCCCAGATTGGAAAAAAAACACTATACCGGTTATGGACTAGTTTAAAATCACGTGCTGCGGAGAGGATCAACCCTCGGCCCGAGTTTGCGCGTGTGTAGGCGGAGAATGCGGGCAGTCATATGGGCCGTGCGGAGAGAATTAAAGAAGTTCCTTTCCTCTTCGCCTGGGCTTTGAACAGCGGGATTGGTGCTGCATGCTGCTGTTTCTGAAGCCTGCCCAGGATGGCGCCCAGCAAAAAGCCGTCCACTACCGCCGAGGTGGCGTTTGTGCCGCTCAAAACATGCTTGGTCAATCTACCAGCCTCGGTTGTGTCCCTGCTGGTGAATGCCAATGCTGTAAGCAACACCAAGCGCGTGACATGGTCTGGCTCCTTGTAGCTGACATTGCCTACAGGCTGCGCAGAATGTTATCGTCGAGTTACAATATAAATCCTCTACGTCCCAGTCTTCGGCGCCACAATCCGCCTATCTGGGATGGACGGGCATGCCTAGCAAGCGCAAGCTCGCACCAGTAGTCGGCCGAGACGGTATCAATAGCAGCTCGTCGCGGGAACAGGAGGCGTCTATAGTCGAGATAGATAGCACTTTTGGCCGGGTGCTCGGGTTGACAGAGGGGCAAAAGGTAATCCACAGCACCACGGAACTTTCTGCTTTGTCTCTAACCCGCTCAGGTTGGCATGTTTCTGCACCTCGACCCTCCGGTTGCGCATACAATCAACATCGAGCCATTGACTTCGGCAGATTGGGAGAGTAGGTCTATTCTATTTCAAGGTACACTGACCAGAAGCTTACGCGATCATAAGTCATTGAACTCCACGCGTCATTTCTAGAGCTAAATCTGCTCCATCAAATCCGAGCGCTGCCGAATCCGGGATTTACAAGCACGAATGCGAGTTCTCCCAGCTCCATTCATCCACTGACGTTGCATCTGTCGCCGACCTCCACCGCAAATATCCTGGTAACCTCCCTCACGCCATCGCCGCCTTCTACATCTCCCTTTGCCAAGATTGCGCCAGATGCAGAGGTTATAGTGGCGCCAAAGGTCCGGCCAAAGTCCGGAAAAGAGGGCCGGAGTACCGCAAGTACCGGTCGCAGGAGCTCCACTGGAAGAAGCACGAGCAGCACTGTGCGGCCAAAAAGCAGCCGCTCGGAAGAGCGGTCAGCGGTGTATCTTCGGGGCGCCGACCGCCAGTTTCTTGATGAGTGGTTCGACGAAGGTGTTCCCGAACATGAGAATGACGGACTCAGAGTTTGGATAGACCGGGATGTATTGGCGACGAAGGAGCTTCGGGGACACGAGTATGTTGCTGTGACAGTGCTTCAGCCGGCTGGGCTGCAGGCTCCGGTCGATCCCCAGCAACAGCTGCAACAAAAAGAGCAAGAATCCAGCGAAGCTCGGCGACCGGCAAACAAAGTTGTTGCGAGAGTACTGCCATGGGAGGATTCACCCGACACCCGGCATGTCGCATTGTCGTCTCGCCTGTGTGAGGCTCTCAGAGTGTCCGGCATGGTTGGTGGCATTGTTCAGGTTGAGGCCGCGCCCGCCCAACTTGGACGATCGGCTGTCAAAACGCTCAAGCTCTACCCATTCGCGTCCGAGGCGTCCAAGAAGAAAGATGGACTGAAGTTTGGTGGCGACACTGCAGCATCGCGAGGTGCATTGGCTGAGAGACTGAAGCTAGTGTATGGTGATACCGGGTCCGACGGGTCTCTCCTATCGGGCCCTCTTACGGATGGAATGCTTCTGCCACCTGTGGACCACCAATTGTCAAATGTTTCATTCGAAGGAGGTATCCTTCGATTTGATCCACCCATAAAGAGCTCAGAGTCCACACTACCTCTCGCATGGATTCTAGGGTCTGACCACAGGCTCAACGTTGACATACAAGCGGAGATCCCGAGGCCTCCGGACCCAACGCCAGTCTCCGATGAGCAGGTCCCAGCGACTCCTCCAGAGATGGTCGGCATAGACTCGTTGATTGAGCAAAGTCTAACGCACCTCACCCGGTCGTCCTCGATACTCATAACGGGCGGCTTGGGCGCCGGAAAAACGACCCTTTGCCACCTTTTGGGAAGTCGACTACGGGATGAATACCTGTATAATGTTACCTACTTTTCATGTCGAAAACTGGTGACGGACGAGACCCGGGTGTCGACCATCAAGGAGACTCTCCACCGGCTTTTCATGTCGGCCTCTTGGTGTGCGCGTCTTGGGGGCCGATCAGTCGTTATTCTGGATGATCTCGACAAGCTCTGCCCAGTCGAGACGGAACTGCAAGTCGGCGGTGAGAACGGCCGTAGCCGTCAAATCAGCGAGATTGTGGCGTCTGTTGTGCGAGAAAACTGCACGATGATGTCCCCAGTGGTGCTGCTCGCCACGGCGCAGTCGAAGGACTCTCTGAATAACATTATCATTGGCTGTCATGTTGTTCGGGATATCTTGAGTTTGAAGGCGCCGGACAAGGAAGCCCGGCGGAAGGTGTTGGAACAATTGACAAGGCAGGATCGAGTAGACGCCAAACGGCTGAATGGCCATGTCAAATCCCAAAGCAACTCGACCTCAGGATCCTGGCTGGATCCATCTAACCCTGCCAGCCGGCCCAGCTCATCGGGCGCGGAGGGATTTGTGCTCTCTCCAGACGTAGACTTCTTGGATATCGCTGGAAAGACGGATGGATACATGCCAGGGGATCTCGTCCTTTTGGTGGCACGTGCGCGGAACGAAGCCTTGATCCGGGCGGTGCAAGAACCCAGTTCGGAATCAACAAAGATTACGCTGCGACGTGACGATTTCGAGCGCGCTCTGAACGGATTCACCCCCGCGTCGCTGCGCAACGTGACGCTGACATCCTCTTCTACGACATTTGCATCCATCGGCGGCCTGCGGAGCACACGGCAAACGTTGCTAGAGACGCTACAGTATCCCACCAAATATGCCCCTATCTTCGCACAATGTCCTCTCCGTCTCCGGTCCGGACTGCTCTTGTACGGGTATCCTGGCTGCGGGAAGACGCTGCTGGCAAGCGCCGTGGCTGGGGAGTGCGGGCTGAACTTTATCAGTGTCAAGGGGCCTGAAATCCTCAACAAGTATATTGGTGCCAGTGAAAAGAGTGTGCGGGATCTATTTGAACGCGCCGAGGCAGCAAAGCCGTGCATTCTCTTCTTTGACGAATTCGACAGTATCGCACCAAAACGAGGCCACGACTCGACGGGAGTCACCGACCGGGTGGTCAACCAACTGCTGACGCAGATGGACGGCGCCGAAGGTCTTTCGGGAGTGTACGTGCTGGCGGCTACGTCGCGACCGGACCTGATCGATCCGGCGTTGCTCCGACCCGGGCGGCTCGACAAATCGCTGCTCTGCGACATGCCGTCGCACGAGGACCGCGTGGACATTATCCGCGCAGTGAGTAAGAAGCTGCACCTCAGTCCGGAGGTGTGGTCCCGAGTGGATGAGATCGCAGATCGTACGGAAGGGTATTCAGGCGCGGACTTGCAGGCTGTGGTCTACAATGCGCACCTGGAGGCGATTCACGATTTGCTGGGGGATCACCACGCGCCGACGCGTCAGTCGGAGAAGAAAATGCCGAATGGAGTCAACAAGGCCGAGGAATCCACTAGTCGATTCCATCAGTTCCTGTACTCAGAGGATAGCCCGAACGCCGCCAGTAAGTTGATGCCGCCGGCAGTTGTGGCGGCCAAGTTGGAGGCACTCAAGCAAGCCCGTCGTCGGCAGCGACATCTTGAGCACGGTTCGACAGAGCCGGACCTGCACCAGCAAGACGGCAGCAAAGACGACAGCTCTTCTGGTCGCGAAGAGGTGATCATCGAGTGGAAGCACATTGAGCGGTCGCTGGAGAATACGCGTTGCTCGTTGAGCCCGCGCGAACGTGCGCGACTGGAAGCGATCTATCGGGAATTTGTTCAGGGCCGCGACGGAGAGATGCCGACTGGTGAAGGAGCCAGAGAGATTGGAGGACGAACAAGCTTAATGTAGAATAATAGTCATGTAATTTCACTTACATGCTACCTACCTGTGTACATACCTTCAACAAAAAAAAAAAAAAGACGTCGAAAACATATGTACAATTTCAGCTATCAGGTAGATCGCTAATAATGCGGCCAAATTCCCCTCGAACCAATCTCACCAATATGGCCATCCAGATCCTCGAAATAGACACTCTTGCCGCCCCGATCCCACTTCATCCGGGCGGTGACTTTGACGCCAATCGACTGCAGATAAGCATCCCATTTATCCACGTCTTCCGGAGTTGAGACGGCGAAGCAGAAATGCTGTCTTAACTTGGTCCGCTCATTTCCCGCCACATTTTCTTCCCCTTCCGGTCCATGACCAGGGATCACTCCATTCGGTGAAACGACGTCCTGGGTGCACGCGCCGCGCTGGAAGAGGAGGAGGGTGGTATTGCCCAGGGAGAAGCCGCAGCCTCGGGCCTGTTCAATTAGTACCAACTGTTTTTATTGTCTTCATAAAGTAACTTAGTTTAAAAAAATGGTTTTTTACTGATTCGAAGAAAGGCGTTTGATTCAGGGCCTTTTGGTAAAAGGCGGTGGCGGCCTCGAGGTCGTTGACGTAGAGAATGGTCTCGAGGATGTGGGAGATGGCTGGAGGAGGAGGAGGGGTTGACGTCGTCATGGTGTAGCTTCTGATCAGAGTGGTAGTAGCAGAGGGCCTAATGATCAAAGGAGGGTAATGATGTATTGACTTTGGCTGGAAGAAGCAATGGCGCAGGGGTAATCGCATCATTTCGATTGTCCATCAGTCATGCATAACCTTCATAAACCTTCCTGACCTACGAGTCCTAAGTACGAGTAATCTACTATTTCGTTGGTGAGGGCCGATGTCCGGAGCACTGTCCTCCAGGATACGAGAACAAGGGTCGTGTTGGTGACGTAATAAGGAATCTAAAATGGCTGAGTCAGAAAACTTTGAGACAGTTGCATGTGATTCGACCCTTCGAGTCATAATATCGACCCATGCGGGATCAATCAAGCGGGTTAACGGTCTGCTAAACCAGATATGGTATACAGAGTTCTCCAGTTGAGATCATGATTGGCTGTGGGAGGTGTCAGATCAAGGAGTAAAAGCTCCACGCGATCCGGCACTATCCGAGACAAGCCGTGATCCATCAAGATGAACCAAAGACACGGCATAACTACTTCTCCGGGGGAAAATTTGGAGAGGGCTAAACGCAGGAGAATCATGCGCGACAGGAATTATGTACATATGCTGCCAATCATGTGAGAAGGAGGGCTCCCCAGGGGAAGATGTCTGTACGTGTACTTTGTACCTCCCGTATGTCGGAAACGTAAAGTTTCAAGTCCAGGCAGAAGATTCGATTAGTCTTGTAAATACGAATACGGAGTACGGCATATACGATAGACACGCCGGAAATCCTCCATACAGAAGACGATCAGCTTTCCAACATAGCGCCGATCCCAACGACTCATCATTCCTGAGTGATCGACTGTTATGCTACTCAGACAAGCACTCGTACCGATGCAGGAAAATACGACAGCCGTCGGGGCGAGTACATACGGTAGATTATATTGTCGGACTGCTGTCCTCCGGCCATGGTGATATCTTATGGGAACCGTTAAGCCTATCAGCTATGAGGATCGCGGTATTAACAAGGCTGCCCGAAATCCGACCAGGACCGTCGGGCATAGAATTCATAACCATGCTCGCGGAGTCTCTGAGAGAAAAGGAAGCAGATAGTATTATTTGCTAGAGACGAAAATCTCTCATTCATGAATCTTGAAGTATACTACTATGCTACCTACTCCTACTACTTTGCCATCATGTACCTTGGCCACGGTCTAATTCATCAATCCACTCCGCTCTTCGACAATGTTGACGGATTATGCGCGACCCGATGTCCGTGCTGATCTTGAAAGATTACCTAGCTCCCTTTCAGCAGCGTCAACGCAAGACCGGCTCTGCGTTTCGGAAATACCTTTGGCGGATTTGCAACTCCTTCTTCCTGGGCACCCTTTTCGTCCATCACAATGCGGTCGACCTGAAACCACGCCGAGCCGATGTTAGAAAAGAAAAAGCATAATTCTATGCATCAAAGTTCATGATAGTACCTCGCCCTTGTGCTCGCCACCTCGGTAGCGGGTGCGCACAAAGTCACCCTCGTTGATGGGCTCGCCTTGTTTGTCTAGGACTCGTTCAACGGACATTTTGTGTTCCTTGATACTTTCTGATGATTTGTTGACACTGACAGTGCATTCTAGGGATATTTAGTTTGAATTATGTGGCCCCTAAGACGTCTGACATCATGATGATGCTCTGAATACAAACAACTGCACACCCCATGTTTCTGTGCACACACGGAAAGCTCCATTCGATCCCGACTTCCCGACAGACCATTCGAGAGCCATGAATCCAGACTAGATATCAATGATTTGATTCATTTCCTGGTTGGCATCCCAAGATGTGGAAAGAACACAGTCATGTGACTGTTGTACCCTAAAGGATAAGAGAGTTCAGACTGCACGGGCCATCTCGTATCTGGAAGGAGTAAGATGAGCCTATCCAGCACATTTTTTTTTTTTTGGGATCCTCAAGAATCCTCGATCGAGATCATTTCGGCCGTTTTGAGTTTGGATACGGTCGACCTGCAGTCGTGAGCCGACGTAGCAGCGATGGCCAGCCATGGGCGTTGAAATTAACTCGAGATTGAACTTAACTCGAGATGTTTAATGAAGAACTAATCAACTTGTGACCTTGATCATGCCATTCTCCGCGATGCTGAATAAGCAAGTGTACCGAAGAGAGTTGATGAGAAACGCAGGTACTCCATGACGAATCAAGAACGGCCCAAGTAATAACGTCTCCGATCGTGCGCGGTATTTCGAAACCGCGTGGCATGGTCTGAGCTGACGAACTCAATGGACAGATTCGAACACGCGATCCACCAATTTCCTTTCTCGGAACCATGCATAGCTTCTCCTGGAGCTCAAGATAGTAATACGAACTTCACTGCGAAAGAAAGCAAAAATTTTGAGTTTATGCTCGCTGATCGTGTTGACCTGCATGTCAGGGCGATCTCGGCGCGGCATCTACATATTCCAGAAAACCATGCGGTGTCATTGCAACGGTGCATTGAGAATTAGTACCGAAGCTTAGGAAGTCTTCATTTCTTCAGGAATGGGGGACTGTTGACGGCTAGCTGGAGACCTAAACGGAGTATATCGGAACCACGGTGAGAACAATTTGGTCTAGAGGCGGGGTTGAGAGCAGGCGATGCAGGCGGCCAGCGTGTGGAGGTGATAAACGATGAAAATAGCTAAGCCTAGTAGCGTTGGCTGCTCGACAAATAACGGTTCGGCGAGCCGAATACAAGACATAATTTGTGCCGAATTGCGGCAGATCGACACGCAACCAACGTTTCTCGACTGAGGGTCCTTTCCTATAGGGCATATGTTGCTCCGTACGTCATGTCATTTGCTCTAATACTCCTCCGTTCGCCTCCTTAGTAAAAACGAAACATCGTGGGATTAGCAGTAAGGATCATCATCCGGTTCATGCTGCAGGGATACTCCGTATATTGCCTTCGAAATCAGTCAACCTCATCTAGCTGCGAAAAAGTCCTCTGGGGTAAAGTAATACCGGAGATGGGGTACTCCGTACGTTGCAAATTTTATCACCCATGGGGTCTCCGGCCGCACTAGACCTGACACGACTGTCAAATCTGGGGACTCCTTGGCCATTTCTCCAATGAAAAATTTCGCGCTTCTTAGCTAGAGGTACCCCGTTCAAGAGGAGCTCCAGAGGGTTGATAATCAACTTGGCTGGGGTCTTCGGGATCGAGCTCTGGCTGGCGTTACATCAGCGCGATAATAGACGCCATCCCATGGCTTGATCGCCAGGGCCAAACAGCATCCGGCCATTCAGATCGAGAGAATCTGACAAGAGTCACTGCACTCCGTTGCTGCCCGAGCGTCTGATCATGATGATAGACTTTGAGGTCTAGTACCCAACCGGTACGCACGGAGTAACCTTGTTCGTTGCGCACTACCAGCTTGACCTCCCTTCTCAAACGCTTCGTAATGAAAGCACAAGCCACAATCAGTTCTTGGAATGCATGCCGGTTCCATGAGATTCTCGAAAGCCACTATACAAATTAGGTGATGATTAGGTCTTGTGTTCCGGGCTCCGTGCTGCAGATGTACCTCGAAAGTTATGACGAATTTCGGATCACCAGCGTTTACAATGCCGATGCCGGCTTTTCACATGATTGGCGGTTTGCTCGCCGGTGCATCTGATTCTGCCTGGGGCTGCGGGGCGGCCGGGAATTGACCTCGAGCGATCGGGTCTGGAGGAGCTGGAGAGCATACGAGGGCTGCGCCCACTAGGCCTGTTTCGGTCAGGGTTTTACTAACTTTCTTCAGTAAGGGTTGGCGAGTACTAAACCGTTCTGGAACCCCTGCTGAAATCTTGGAAACTGGCCCTGCGTGTCAGTCCCTGAAAGTGTAAAATTTATGGCTCACACCGAAAGTCCAGAAGAAGAGATCTAACGCTTTCGGCCCCCCTCCCTGCTGCCCCAAGTTTTGCAGTTCCAAAAGCTGTCCAAGGAGCCAACCATAACGATCACAGAAGCAAACTCTAACCTGCTTACCAAGGAAATTTACCAAGGCATACATACTGATACCATACCTAGTTCCAGGACTCCTCCCCCAGGTGTAGGAGTCGTGAGAGAAATAAAATCAAACCACTTTCCGGGAGACCCCAGAATTTTTTTTTTTCCAAGCTGGTCCTCCCCTCCCGGAAATGCCGCATCTCTAAGAGAAACAATGACCATTGCTGAAATCGCCAGCCATGGCCGGGTCGACGGTCCCATTGACGGAAAAATTCTCGAAGCAGGCTTGTGACAACTGTCGCCGGCGCAAGATCAAATGCAATCGTGCCTACCCGTCATGCGATAAATGCGACCGGCTCCTGCTCTCATGTTCGTATAAAGATGTACTGCAGAGAAAAGGTCCAAAGTTCCGGACCGTGTATCCTAAAGCGCCGCTGCATCCGCTGGCAGCGCGCGTGTCGATGACGACGGGGGAACCCGCTTCCAGTATGGCACCACGAGCGCAATGTGCGTACATTGGAAGTTGTTCTGTTTCTGACTGTCTGCAGATGGCCTGGGACACGAGAGCCAGTTCAACCCTCCGTCGGCTCCGCCCTCCTCGTCGTCGTCGTTTTGCTCACAACCATCTCCCGAGTCCCTCGAGCTGCTCCAGGAGCCGCATCCCTATCAACGGTCTCGTCCGTTTCCCCGACGGCTGTCGTCATTAGTTCTCCTCGCACATGTCCATGTGTATCTCAAGTACCTCTATCCGATCATGCCGGTGATCCGGCCCGATGAGGTGCTTCGAGACAGCGAACAGCCCGAAAAACTCTCCCCTTCACGGTATGCCTTTATGGCGGCACTGTGTGCCGCTACCCATGTACAGCTCCGGCTGGATGGGACCAGTCAAGGGGATGAAGGTAGCTCCAACCTTTCCGGGGAAGATCTCCTGATGGAAGCCGTCGCGGCGAGACGAGAGTGCGACCCGGCAGAGAATGCCAGTATTGAGTCTTTGCTGACCTCGTTCTTCCTGTTCGCGACATACGGAAACCTCGACCGCCAGGACCAAGCATGGTTCTATCTCAGCCAAGCCATCGCAATGGCACACACTCTTGGTCTGCATCGGGAATCGACGTACGCCAGGCTGGACCCGGCAGAAGCGGAGGAGCGGAGAAAAGTGTTTTGGCTGCTCTTTGTTACGGAGAGGTACGCGAGACACTGGGTGCTCCTTTTCTGCGCAAGCTGTGTAGTACTGACCTGGCTCGTAGAGCATATGCCCTGCAGCGGGCCAAGCCGGTGTTACTGCGAAGCTCGATCCGAAAGCCGCAGGTGATGAATCCGGAAGATTCGGTTCTGGACTATGGCTTCCTCAACCTGATCCGGACGTTCGAGAAACTCAAACCGGATCTGTATGATTGGGTGGCGGCGGGCTACGACGAGACAATCGTGGCACCGCCTTCCACCACTGAGATGCAGCAAGAACTGAGTCAACCGATACCTGTCGACGGAGTCACGGAGATCCAGCACGTGGATATCATGGTTACGCAACAATGGCTCCAAGCGATGATGTGGAAGCTGTCGATGATGATCCCCGGCGCGGATCGGAACCGCGTGCAGACCTTGCTGCCGTTCCATCTGCCGGTAATGGTGGGCAAGACGCTGCTGGATTTTCTCGCGTCGGTCTCGCAGGGCGCGATTGACGCTCACGGCATCGGCATGGTAAGGGGAGACCTTTTCGCAGGAGCTGTGACCTTTCCATAGTAACTGCTTCCCTCTCCTCAGGAACAAAAACTGTATGACATGGGCACGGCTATTGCAGACATGACCGAGTCAGCTCGGGAGCGCACCACACTACGCCTGGCCGACACCACGGTCGATCCCAAGGACCTACTCTGGGGCATCCTCAACGTTCTGTCCTGTATCCGAGGGGCACGATCGTATCTCTTCCCATCCCTCCTTCAACGATCGAGCAGCATCTTCAACCTCGAGTCGCCCTCCACTCTCACCAACACCGTTAGCTTTCCTTCACCGAAAGAGCTCCCGTATCATCATAATCGACCTGCCGCCATCACGGGGTCCGAGACCGATGAAGAGTCGAACCAGACCGAAACGAGTCCCAGCATTGCAGAACCGGCGATGCAAATCGAAGAAATCGACGGAGATGCTCATCATCTTCCGCCGCTGGTCAATGCAATGTATGTCTGAAAAACAAAGGGGGCGTTCCGGTCCAACGACAAGAGGACTGGATCCTTGTCTTCGATTCATGCATGCTAGTGTCTATGTATTTGCCATGTCCGTGTACAGTATTTACCTATTTTTTTTACGGCCGGCCCATGATTGATGTACATGTTTTGCTACAGTTACATACAATAATGATACCCTCTGGAACATGTAACGTGGAAAAAAAAAATGAAACGAATGGGATAGTTGTTCCGTGCACTCTTTTGACTTGGATAGAACGTCTTGGAAGCTCGGTGTCCAGCTTATAACCGGGCCGGATTGCCCGGCGACCCGGATGGAAGTTGATCGACAGCAAAATTTTCGAGAAAAAAACCACCGAAGCCCCAAAGGCCAAAAAGCAAGCCGGGAAGTACTTGAAGCCAGCGTTGGTCCGACGACAGCAGGGCACCTAAAAATCAGAACCACAAGAGCATGAACCATTGCTTACTCCATACCTAGTCTCCATACCATGAAAACCAACCCCGACAGGAAAAAAGGAGACTCCATTCTCGCATTACTTATAAGGCCTTTTATTGAGATTCCACACAGCGATGGAGTGATCGACTCGTAAAGCTGGGTCTCTATGAAGATCTTCATTTTCCCACTGGAGTCGGCTGAAAAGGGGAGTGTAGACTGACAATTTGCCACCCGTTACGCTGCCCTGATGCCAAGATTCGCTAAGGTTGCTTACTCATTATCCTCGGCCAATGACGGCCCTTCTTGTAGGACCCCAGAAGGTACGGCGTATCGTAGCTAAACTCAATGCGTGCACACTCCGTAAACATTTAACCGCTGTTGGTTAGCACCTCTGGGCTTACCTGGCTTTGGGTTCCTTGGCGCTTCTTCCCCAGACCTCGTTTCTCAACTTTCTGAACGCTTTCGGACTTTTATAGTTTGGCTTGCAGAAATTTCCGAATTGGCGTGTGTATATTTTGATTCTATGGCTGCGTCCGGATGTCCTGAAGAAGGTGTAGGAAGACTGAACGGCTGGACTTGTTCATTGAAGTACGGCGCAGTAGTGTTACTGCCAGCGGCAGAGAAAGAAAAAACCCGGCTACCCATGCCGAGATCACTCAGATGAGATCTTAGTGCCAGAAATCCACCTACGAATGTCGTCATTTGTGGGCTTCCGAGAGTTGTTCCTAGAGTACACTTTACCGCGAACAGCAGTTCGTCAGGAGTTGGGGCATTCTGTCTGCGAACTCTGCGCTGCAGAGCCTTCCGCATAGGTACAAATGACGACCTCCACATGGCCAGGGCAGCATTGTGATTGGTGACTTGTTTCCAGCCTGCGGAGGGACGGGTTCCTCAACGCGCTCAGAATGCGTACCTTTGGGCGAGGGACCTACGTCTCCGGCGACTGGGCCGAGAGAACTTGACGATCTTCCCCCCTGGCACGAGCTAATCCGGTGACTGACGGGGGGGCCTGTCATCACTAGTTCGCGTCGAGCAATGGCGGATAAAAGGGGAACATGTTCGTGCCCATGGCTAGGATAATCTCGTCACTCGTTGGATGCCAGGCCACCGCGCCTGTCCGTCATTCGTTTCCTGATCCTTAGCCAGTCGTCACTCGTTCTTCATTTTCTCGCCATGCAAATCACTGCTTTGCTCGGTCAGGCCCTCCTGGCCGTCTCGGCCATCGCCGCCCCTGTAGTGGAGGACCTGGGCAAGTCTGGGATCGGGCAACGGCTCAATCCGCGGCATTTGACAAAGCCCAATGTCCTGGTGTCGCTGCTGGACACGGTCGTCCCCGAGAACAGCTCGATCGTCGCGTCACCAGATTCTGCCTCGAACGACAAACACACGGTCTATAGCGACAACTGGGGCGGCGCAGTGCACTTGTCGCCTCCCTCCGGCAGCAAGTTCACCGCGGTCAGCGCGCGGATGACGGTCCCCAAGGCGACCCTGCCCAACGACGGCAGCACCCAGTCGTCCGCCTCGGCGTCCGCATGGGTCGGCATCGACGGCAGCACCTACACCAAAGCCATCCTGCAGACCGGCATCGACCTCACTGTCGATGCCTCCGGCGCCGTCGAGTACACTGCCTGGTATGAGTGGTATCCGGACTACGCGTACGACTGGACCGGCCTTGAAATCCACGCCGGCGACGAGCTGGAAATGTCCGTCGAGGCCACCAGCCCCAACGAAGGCACCGCCGTCATCAACAATCTGTCCACCGGCCAGCGCGTCTCCAAAACCCTGTCCGCGCCGCAGGCGGATGCTACCCTCGCTGGCCAGAATGCAGAGTGGATCGTCGAGAAGTACCTGTACAACGGCCAGCCGGTCCGTCTTGCCAACTTTGGCAGTGTCCACTTCACCGACCTCCGTGCGGAAACCTCTGGGGCTGGAGTTTTGAATGCGGCCGGAGCAGAAATGATCACGCTCACCCAGAACGGTAACGTTGTTGCCCAGGCCAAGAGCCCTAGTCCGACAGAGCTCGACGTTACCTATGTTGGCCCTTAGACGGGGCTGCTCGTGATGAAAGGGTGTCCTTGGTCGAGCAATGTATATAAGTTATCCCGCCTTAGTTTTAATTTTCTTCTCGACCGGGGTCGTTTGCCAGCCGAAACATGGCCATGTGCTCGACTCATTATTCAGTGTATTTTTAGCCACCGAGGACACTCGTTGTACATAGTATCAATTCTTGACTCTTTTGAAACGGTAACGCTCCTTGACAGGGCTCTGCTCTGTCTTGAGAGTCTGTGTTTTCTATGACTCCTTTCGTGGGTTCCGATGAGCCTTGCTTCCTTGTTTCTTCCAGGGACGTCTTCGTTTTTTTTGGGACGAAATTGCGGGTATTTCTCCCAGCATTCGGAAGCGTAATGACCTTTCCTATTGCAGTGCCTGCTTTTCCCAGACTTTTTCACAGGGTCGACACCCTGCTCTGTGCTCGCCTTGTCCGATATCCGAGCAAAATTTACCAGACTGTTTCCGACTGATATCAGCGTTATCTCCAAATCTTTCCTGCTCTGAATAAAGTCCATGACCATAGAGTATGCATCAGGATCCGCCAATTGCGTCAAAAGAATTGCGATGTGTGTTCTGTCGGGGATTGAGCCGGGCGATATCATGTTCAATCGGCTCGCCCGAAGATCTACTTGGTTGACTTAGTCCTGCATCGTGCTAAAGCGGTCGCTAGTTGTCGCCGTCAGTTGAGCATAAAGATTGCAGAATATTCTCAGTTCCGCAGGTCCGTATCGCCCTTCGAGTTCTTCCCATATATCGTGGGATGTCTCAAACCCGGCTTATTGAAACATAGAGGTAAATCTCGGGGGATACGTGATGCAGGATAATACGAACAGCTTTGGCGTCATCTTCGCCCCGTTCTTTGTATGCTTGCTTAGATTGAGCTTGGAGTTCTCGACGTTCCTCAATGTCTCTTTGTTTTGCAGTATTTGTTGGACTTTTTGCGATGAGGCCTTTGGGAATGTCTGCTGAGTCGATGACAGGGGCAGGTCAGGGGGATTCTCCCGATACGATATCCCACAGTTGTAGTCTCTTCAGCCAATTCCTCATAATCGGTTTCCAAATAGCGTAGTCTTCGTACCCTGTTAGCGGCTCCCTCTCCGAAACTGGGTGAATGGAGTGTCCGCCATGATTGAATGCGACGATGATGATAGTAGGGAGTTGAAGTAAGCAGCTCGGATTTATGTTTGGGATCTCAACCGCGGACGCTGTGGATAGTCGTGTGGTAACTAAGTGATTGGAAACGTCGCTCGAGAATTAATAGACTCTCGGGTGCGTAATCTGTCGTTTGGTAGTTGGTAGTCCTTATTTTATGGCTGTTGATTCGAGTAATCTCTTAAATACACTTCTGACCACTTGAGAAGTTAGACACAACGCTGACGTGCGCATGAGATAGTCTAGATCCATACGTCAAATCCATAGACACCGAAGAAAGTAGATTATTCAGACAGACTTTGCTCGATCCGAACAACTCCAAAAAGTCATGCAGCCATTATTTCAATGGACACTTTTAACCTGCAAAGCACCTGGAGATGATGGTTCAAAGTAAGCGACTATGTGAACGCGCTCAAGGTGGCCGCAGATCTATAGATCTCTTATCTGTTACAGACCAATCTGAGTATTCGTCATCGATATGATCTATCATATCTCCATGTTACGATAGTCACCCTGCATTTCTCGCACAGTCACATTGGTGGCAGACTCTGTATTTAATCGCAAGGACTACCTTGGTTTTCTTCAATATCGAGTTCTCTGTTAGACCTAGCCTTGTACAACATTCTGAACTATCTTCCACCTCTGTAGAATAACAATATCTTTATGGGGTATTCGTTTGACCACCACCGCTTAAGCCCATTACAAGCAAAAGATGCTGGAAATCTCACAGCCCTATGGTGGCGAGGCCGAGCTACATTACCCCGCGTTCCAAGCTAACCCTCATCACGTGATACTGTAGGGTTGAAGCAGATAATCAAAGGTTTACTTTCCTGCAATTTTTCCATCTATAATGCAGTAGATAGCTTCAAGTTTGTCGTCCTTACGCAGAATGTGGCGACACTGAAATTCATATTGATCAACTGTTACGGTGTGAAGGAATGCTAAATACTACACAACAGTGGAATCCAGCGACAACAAAGCCAGGGCCGTAAGACAAGTTGAAACATCATCCATCAGGCATCTGAAACGTGACAGCTGCGAGATGGTCAAGTCGAAGGCGGAGGCCAAACATTGTCGTAAACTGAGACGATCTGCGACAGGAAATCACTGGCCTGAAATCTGGCCAGCCAAAAGATGGACACAGGGCTGCACATTCCAAGATTCTGCGGCAGTAGTATCCTTTTGCTATGACTTGCAGCTGCTAGGGCTGCCGATCTTCAGATGTCATTTCGCCCTCTCCGCAAGATGAAACTGCGTCTGTTTTCAAGGGCTCCGTTGAACCGACAACTGTTATGAGAATGGCGTGTCCGCGCCACCACAATGGACCAGTAGGCGGGCCGATGTCTTCCACATTAGATAGTAGATCGACGCCCACTTACCACAAATGACCCTACGACGGAATCTTGAGCGAATGCTTGGGTTACCTTTATCTTCTGATCACCAGTTCCCCGGCCTCTGAACTTGAACATGATTGATTCTACCCATCTTCAATGCGATGTTGAAACGCCAGACATTCGATCCCTGTCGGAGGTGAACATCGCGATTTGCAAAGGCATTACGCATGCCATTTTTCTCCATTCGGCAGGTGGTGAGGTTGTCGGGCCGCCTCGTCCATTATGATGAGATGGTTACGCCTTCCCTCACAATGATTTTCGGATCGACAGAGTCCTTAAGACGGAGGATTTTGTTTTCTATTGTATTGAGTCTGATCTGGTTTGAATGACGTCAGAAGATTAGAACTTCGGAAAATCCCAGGTGACGAGGAGACATGTGGCCGCGGCATGATATTGAAATACGGATCTCGGTTTGATTATTGTGCTGATGGAGCCAAAGGGCAGTAGAGGCCAAGACGACGTACTAGGCCATTTGCACGGTGGATGGATTTGAGGTTGTTCGAGAGGTGGAGGCTATAAAATAAATGATAGTAGGACATAGAGACGAAGAGGAAGATGGTCGGTCCGAGGAAAGAGATTGGAAATCATGGAATCAAATAAACCCACATTTACTTGTACACTCCTGGCAGCGGAGTGCCAACCTCAGGGATCAAACAGCGACTGCCCGTTGAAAATGGAGCAGGTCATATAAGGGTAATCATCGAAGAAGCATGACCTCTTTGTATGGAACCGACGATTCGACGATGAGTGATGCCATGGGCTCTCAACGGAATAAGGAAAAGAGAGTAGGGTACAAAGAGATGAATTACAAGGCCAACAACTCCGACGCCATACCATGTCTCCACTCTCTTCTTTGGTCTGGATACCTCCTGCGAGGTCAGAGCGCACAGCAGGCTGGAGATGGTCAATGGTTTCGCCAGACGTTTCAGGAAAACAATGAATAAGGTTACGTCGATAGACTCGATTCAAGCTGTGTACTCTCGCCCAATGAGCGTGAGTGGTGGTGCCAAAGCCGTCATTACCCAAACCCAGCCGCACAATGTAACGGCGACGACATTGTGCGAATCAACATCGACGACGCTACACAGATTGACGCATGCCGCAGACCGCCATCGATCTCAATTTCGACCTCTCGATTCACGTCGACGACGCCCTGTAAGAGTTTGTGTTCACGAACTATTCGTACCAATGTGAGGGCTTCGAGATCTGCGTCGGCGACGAGCGGGAGCTGTTTGTCATGGCCAGTGGGCATCGCCACCGTACAACCTGTGCACCTGCAAGGGAGCTTCAAGGACCTTGACCGTGTCGAACCCAGAGGTCATTCTCACCGAAGAGAATGTCGAGGGTATCGTCGGTTTTCCAGATAATCGCAAGCAGGTCCCTCTCGCCGTCGCTGGCCGAGTCCACTTCATCGGCTTGCGCGCCGACATTTTGACCGGGGTCGTTGACAACGCGATCAGTGCACAGATGATCAATCTCGCGATGCCGGAGGACGACGAGAAGATCGTTGCATCGGCCTCGGGTCTCAATCATCGGAGCTCGAAATCGTCTACAATGGTCTCTAGATAGTGATCTGGCACGCTTGGCCAGTGTCTCGTACATTCATGGTTCTCTCAACCTACGCTGCTAACACATGTTCAGTCCACAAAGAATGATGATTTCTTATAATAGTTACCAAGGATGTGCATGAATTCATTGTTGTTCAGAAATGTCACTTGACACTTTGTAGATCGACGTCCGCAATCATGTTCTCGAACCGGCCATTCACGACTGTCTTTGACTTCTGGCCGGGCGGAACGGGCGGAAGGGGTGTCTGCATCGGAACTGAATGACAGCTTGGGAACAAGGAATGCTACAGCTACGTCCTGGTCGGTACCCGGACGCTGTCGGGTAGTGTACGCGACAGTAGTAGTGTTTGCTCCTTCCCAAGCTGGCTCTGCTCCAAGACACTATATCCGTTCCTCCCGTTCTGCCCAGCCACTCCCGTGACATTGATGGACGATTCGGATATGAAAGCACAATCGTATCCTGGAAAAGTTGGGTTCTCCTGTCGACACCACGGACGGCCTTAGGGCTGGTTTAGAGTTGGAGCCGGGCTGCCATCGTCCGGTCCGGTTCTGGATCTGCGGTAGAAATCCACCTTGATAGGGTAGCTTGAGTATGATGTACTATTGACGCCGAGATGTGTCTTGCAGCAATTGGCCCGGTATCCGTCAGACCGAGCCGCCATTGAGACCCTCATCGGCCCTGTATAGAGTTGACAGAAGCGGGGAATGCCGGGGCTTCGAAAGCAACCATACCACTAGGAATGAACGGAAGGGAAACATGTTCGGCTCGCCGATCCCCCGTCCAGGCTGCGAGTCAGAACGTAGCTCCGGATGCGTTTCTTCTTTCAGCCTAAAAAGATCGTGTTCTAATCGTCACCGCCAGCCGATGCTTCTTCCTTCGAACCTCAGGGTCAATCATTTCGAATCTACTGCAAGTTGTGCATGGCATCACGGAGCCAATTGCAACATAAAATGGATATCTGATCATATCTCAACATATCTCCACGTGGAACTTGCCGGCTTGACTGGATTATGATTGTTTATTGGACGCTCCCATTCTTCTCGACCATGATCATATCCTGATAAAGTTCAGTTTGACGTTTTATATCGTCCTCATATGAAGTAATCAACCGCAGCGACTTTCACTCAGTCGGCAGTACATGTACCCTGAATGAATGTCACCTGACGATCAGCCCGACTTTGTGGGTGGTAGATTAAATGGGTTTCACCATGTTTCAGTCTCTGGAGAGGAACTATGGCACCGTTACAAATTACCCGCCCGCAATCGTTGACGGTTGAACCTTTGAACCGATTCCGAGATCGCGTGCTCTCATCGGAATCGCGATGAACTCGTGGAGGAAGAAGCCCCGGTGATGGATGTACTTGGCCAGTTGCTGCCACGACTTGTGGCGTCGGCAAAGATGGGTGCTGTTTTGTTATCGGACCAAACTTAGAAGTTGACCAACCCAAACGGGTTAGATCGGCAATGATCACCCAGCTAAACCCAATATGGCAGTAGAGATTACGGAGTACGAGCGGCAGGACCGCCCAGTGCTACAGTTACATGGCGGGCCCAGCCAATTGGGAGCTCGACGCTCCGAATCCCCGACTCGCGGCCAGCGTAAGCGGCTGAGGCCCAGCTCTCGGGGACCTCGATGGCCAAAGGGCTTCACTTCAGGGAGAGTGGTTCGTGCACGGCAAAGCTCCAATCGCGTCTTTGGCGATGGACCGACGCGAGTGCAACCTCTGGGGGAAACCTAAGTGAGACAGTTGGACACTTGACCCCATTGTGCGGAATTCGCGTGGCCGATGAAGATCGATTCCGCGATGGCGAGAGAGGATTGCGCGTTTGATGGTGGAATAGATAATGGATAGACCCAAGTAAATAGTTATGTGGAGAGGGCGATGGACGCAGGAATGTAACTATATGCCAGCAGAGACGCCGTCTCGCTCAGCGCGTTGAACAATCCTTGCAGAGCATCATATTGAGAGCAATGTATGGGAGGCTCATGGGCTGGAGGGAAATGCCACACCCAGATACTACCTGGGTGGAGAGCTGGGTTCGTAACGGTGCCTTTTTGCTGTTTTCGGGGTCCATCACGTAAGCATATCAACCACAGAGAGGACAGAACATGCCGGGATTTCCTAGTTGGAATATGCAACTAAACCCGATTAGGGGTTCAGCATACCAGGAGTGGAATCTCGATTAAGAAGAGGAATTGCTCTGTTGCCGATGGTACCTGACAGTCAGCAGAAGCCAGCCCTAAGGCCAAGGTCGATATGATTGATTGCTGCCATCGAGATGATTGAACCACCGTGACCATACCCGGACGTTGGGGGTGCGATAAGTCGTATTTTTAATTCCCACGTTACGAAGTAGGATTATTATGGTGATGCTACTTAGCGATTCTGGCCTCCTGGACTCGCCTTCCTCGTCTCCCTTCCGCCGTCTCCAATGTCGCGATTCTGGTTGTGAGCAGATCCGCTCCAGAGTCCTGATTGTCATTCCCCAAACTCAACCTCTCTGCTCCACTGCGTCAAGACGCCGCCGATCTGCCGGTCCCAGTGCGACCTTGGCCCAATCGTCCCCAATACCACGAACCTAGGACGGGCCTTTTTTATTTCCCTCTCTCGGCCATTACGGTCCCCCTCTCCGAATTCCTTGCATGCGCGTAATCTCAAAGCAGTTCGAGACAAGGAAGCGAACGCCAGGAGACTTCCACCGTGACAACGAGAGGACCTACATTCCCGTGCCATCCCCTCCCTCCCTCCCCTCCGAGGGTTTCCCTCCAGCGTGCCTCAGCCCCAAGGGTCCGATGCGGCGCCAGCAGTAGCACTGCCTAAACCACCTAGGTCGTTCGTTTCCCGAAAACAAATAAGAGACGGGAACAAAATTTCTACGCCGAGTTTGTGCCAATGTCGCCGACCGTGAGAAAAATGCTTCGTCGTTTACAACGTTTCTGGAGTAATCTGCTGGCGGTGCTGGTCCGCTGGATGCGGCACACGGGCCATCCCGCAGCCTTTGGAGCCTCATCTGCCAAACAAACTCAACGCGCCCTCAAGGACCTTGAAAACGAAATCGCCCGGCTATTCGAATCGCCATTGAACGATGCCCAGATGCTGGACATGTCAGCCCGGATTCAGGAACAGCTCCGCAATGGTTTGCAGACCAGTTCTGTGTGCATGCTACCGTCGTTCACCAGTTGCCTACCGTCGGGGAACGAGCGAGGAACGTTTTTGGCCCTGGACGTGGGCGGATCGAATTTCCGTGTGGCGTTGATCGAGCTGCTCGGGCGGGAAGGCGGCATGAAGATTGTCAAGGCCAAGTCGTATACGATTGACGAGGAGATCAAGGCGCTGGAGGGGACCTCGTTTTTCGACTGGATGGCTGCCAAAATCGACGACACGCTGGCCAGCATGGGGGAGAAGTACGGCCGAGGCGAGATCGAGCTGGCTATGGGTCTGTCATGGTCGTTCCCGGTGGAGCAGACGTCCGTGCGGAGCGGGCGGGTGATTCATATGGGAAAAGGGTTTCGGGCCTCGGAAGGCACAGTTGGTCAGGATCTGAGCGAGCTGATTCTCGCTTCATGTCGTAAACGCGGGCTCAATGTGCGCTTGGAAGCCATTGTCAACGACGGCTCGGCGACTCTGTTGACCCGTGCCTACGTTAACCCATACACCCGCATGTCCCTGATCCTGGGCACTGGAACCAACATCGCCGTGCATTTCCCTGTGTCGGAGATTGGGTCGCAAAAGTTTGGCGAGCGACCATCCAGCTGGTTCGAGCAGGCCACGCATGTGATTGTGAACTCGGAGCTGAGCATGTTTGGCGGCGGCGTGTTGCCGCGGACGCGCTGGGACGAGACGCTGAACGCTACGCATATGCGGCCCGATTACCAACCACTTGAGTACATGATTACGGGTCGGTATTTGGGTGAGATTGTGCGGTTGATCATTGTCGAAGCGGTTAAAACCGCGGGGCTGTTTGGCGGGGAATTACCACCGTCGATGAAGGAGGCCTACTCGCTCGACACGTCCATCCTCGCTACGCTGGAAGATGACAAGACCGAGAACCTGTCTCGGTCTGCAGAACTACTACAAAAAGAGCACCAATTCTCTACTCCTCCTTCTGTCGATGACCTGCGATTCCTGCAGGCTGTTACCCGGGTTGTGTCCAAACGCGCGGCAGGCTACCTGGCGACGGCGATCCACAGCATGTGGTGTCTCCAGAACCAGGCGGAATCGGCCAGCAAGAGTGTGAATCTGTCGAAGCCGGGTCTGTCGGGAACGCCGGATGTGACGGTCAGCGAAGTCAGCTCGTCAGCCACGAGCAGTCCTGACCTCACCATCGCTTGCGACGGCAGCGTCATCAACAAGTACCCTGGTTTCCGGGAGAACTGCCAGCGGTATCTGAACACGCTGACCGCGCAGACCAACGCAGCCTCGGGCGAGGAAGGCGGCGGATCGATCACGCTGGAACTGGCAGATGAGAGTGCCATCTTTGGCGCCGCAGTAGCGGTTGCAACGGCGGTTGCAGAGAGGAATTCATCAGAGGTTACGCTTGTGGAGTGATTTTTCTTGATCTTCTTTTTTTTTTTCTCATTCTTAGACGGGATTTCTCTTTTTCTTTTTCTTGCATGGGCGGTGTTGTTTGTGGATGGTTCTCTTGGGATACCAGATATTACTACTTTTGAGGGAGCATGACTCGGTTACTACTGTACATAGTAGTTAGTAATGAGATGGCTTCCGTCTCGATGTATATCCATCATATATAGCTTGTAGGTATTTCGTGACTTCATCATCACCGACCGCCAGGAGTTATAAGATTATTCGGAGCAGTAGTCAGACAAAAACTCGATAATCCGTCTCCTCAGCGCCAGCAACTCCTCCTCTGTAATGGTACCATTATTATTTGCCGAGCTGCTATTATCACTGCCGCTGCGGACGATCAGATCCGGGCTGGTGCCAAAGAACGGGATCCCTAGCCGCTGGAGCTCACGTTCCATAGACTGCTGCATTTCGGTGGCGGCGCGATGGACTTTGAGGTCGTATGCATGGAGTTCTTCTTCGTGGGATTCCTGTAACTTTTAGATAAATCCGAGCAGACAAAAGGTAGTCAGCCAGCCGTACCAGTTCTATCTTGCTACTCGATGGACTTGCTCCGACTGAGCGCCTAACACCCCCAATTAGCATCCTGAGTATTCTTTGGATATGGCCAGGGAGTAGTACAAGACTTCATCCAAAGCCCGTCGCTTCTCTGCACGGTCTCGCTGCTTCTCCAACAGTGCCTCGCGGCCTTTCCACCATGATCGCTCGTGTTGGTGCTGGCGGCGGATCAGCGCTCGGATCTGGTCCTGGAGGGTGTGGTTCTGCGCGAGGAGGCGGGTTGTGTGTTGCAGGGCCTGCGGCCAGGTGGTGATTCTTCGGGGGTCTTTGAATTCTCTTTCTCTTGACGACTGTGATGGTGTTGGCTGCGGGTGTTGGTCTTGGTTCGGTGGAGCGTGAGAGGGAGTTGGTGTTGGCGCTGGCGCTGGAGGTGAAGCCGATGCTGGAGTCGGTGCTGGTGCAAGTGCAGATAATGTCCGTAGAACTGAAGTCAGGTCTGGATTGTGATTCTCCATTGATTTTCCTTACTTTTTGATCGTTGAAGTTTCTACGAGTGTTTTTTCATGCGTCCCGTGGCCATTTTATCGATCGGCGGATTGGAGATCAGGTTCCGCCTCCGCGGATCGAAAAATTCAATCCAACATCGATTCAACTGCCTCGACTCCACGAGTTGCCGAATAGAACTATTTACAGAATAATTTGTGAAGTCGACTGAGCATACCAATTGATGGTCGTCACCAATCTTGCCTAACCGAGCCAATCCGCAAACGCCGGTGAATTCGAGCACCGACATTGGACGTCGTCGACATCACACCACCAAAACCATTCATCCGCACCGCACTGTACGACACAACGCGAGCTCACTTCCAGAGCTCCTGAGAAGAGTTAAAAAAAAATGTCCCGCTCCGCCGCAGACGCTACCCGCTTCACCGCAACAGGGCCCTACATCACGTCCAAACCTTCCGCAATACCGTACAAACTTCCCAACCAGCAGGGTTCACCAACCCCCAGCTCATCAGGATCCAATGACACCGTGACAGAAACCCCGCGGCAAAAAGTCGAGCGATTGCGCGCGCAGGCGCGCGCCGCGCGTCTGGCTCAGTCCACGTCGACGTTTGATCGGGTGATTGAGGTGGGCAGAAGGGTAGCGAATCGGGCGCATAAAGCCATGGTTTATACGTTGATCGGTGCATCCGGTAGGGTTTTCCCCTTCTTTCCTGGGGGAGTTCTGATCGAGGCTGAACAAGGATAGGTATCTGCGGCGCACTAACCATCTACTCCGTCTTCTCCCTCTCTGCACACAACCGTCGCCAGCGTGAGCTCTGGCTCGACAGACAACTCGCCGAACTGCAGGCGGCGCGCGAGGCGTACGTGCGCGGCACTCCGACCCCAGAACAGCTCGAAGTCCTGCTCAAAGAAAAGCGCGGTGAGGTGGAGAACCTGGCCAAGGAAGAGGCCCGACAGCAGCTATTCTGGAACCGCGCCAAGAGGATGCTCTTTGAGGGCAAGTCATGGGAAGAGAGTGAGCGGGTGGTGGCGCAGCGGTTCGCGGAAGAGCGCTCTCAGGCGTCCCGTGTGATACAGGAGTTGGAGGCGCGCAAGAAGGCGGTGGAGGCTGCTGCTGCGGCCCCTGCTTCTGCTGCTGTGGCATCGAATACGACGGGGGGAACAACAACGACGTCGGATGCTGCCGGTGGTTCGTCGTCATCTGGGAAAGGGTGGTTGCGGTGGCCTTGGAGTCGATGATTGTTCTAATTGAGGAAATTGATTGGGTGTCTTTTGTATGGTGATGATGTGATCCCCGGGCATGGCAGTGGCCCGTGTATATGGATAGACTGTATACTACTTTATTTTATTGAGCGGCGAGTTCATCTTGTCGATCATTGCATTCAATTCCACTTTTTAATCCATAAATCCACTTTTGTCTAGAGGAGGAAGTCATTATCATCATAGTGTACACAGTGGAAAAAGTTTTTAAGAAGAGCCATTCGGCTGCGCCTTGTGGGCACGTCTCGCGCGGACCGCGTCGGCCAGGTTCTCCAGCACCTCGACCGTGGTCTCCCAGCTGATGCAGGCATCGGTGATGGAGACGCCCTTCTTCAGGCCAGAAGGACCCTCCGGCGGCACCTTCTGGTTGCCCTCGTGGATGTTGGATTCGATCATGACGCCGATGATGGCATCCTGGCCCTCGCGCAACTGGTCGGCAACCTCAGCCGCGACCTTGGGCTGGTTGCGGTGGTCCTTGCGGGAGTTGCCGTGCGAGCAGTCGACCATGAGGATCTCGCGCTGGCCGCGGGCGCGCAGCGCCTCGCGCGCGGCCTTGATGCTCTCGCGGTCGTAGTTGGTGCCCTTGTTGCCGCCGCGCAGGATGACGAAACCGTGCTCGTTGCCCGACGTCTTGGTGATGGCGGCCAGTCCTTCCTTAGTCACGCCCAAGAAGTGGTGCGGGTGCGCCGCCGCGCCGATCGCGTCGATCGCCACGTTCAGGTTGCCGTCCGTGCCGTTCTTGTAGCCAATCGGGAAACTCAAGCCCGAGGCCAGCTCACGGTGCAGTTGCGACTCGGTCGTGCGGGCACCGATGGCGCCGACGGAGATCAGGTCCGCCAGGTACTGCGGCGAGATGGTATCCAGCATCTCGCTGGCAATCGGCATGCCCATCCCCGTCAGGTCTGCATACAGCTTGCGCGAGATACGCAGACCCTTGTTGATGTTGTAGGACTCGTCAATGTCCGGGTCGTTGATCAGGCCCTTCCAGCCGACCGTCGTCCGCGGCTTCTCCAGGTACGCCCGCATGATGATGCACAGCTCCCCGGACAGCTTTTCACTCAACGCCTTGAGCCGCTGGGCGTACTCCAGCGCCGTCTCCGGGTCATGGATCGAGCAGGGACCCACGATGACCAGCAGTCGGTCATCGCGCTGCTCAATGATCTCAATGGCTTGGTTGCGGCCCGACCGGACCGTCTCGACGGCGGCGGGTGGCTGCGATGGATCAGATGCTGGACATTGCAAACTCTGCAGTCATTAGAACATACCGAAGGAATCTCGCTCTGAAGGAAGCGGGGGGAAAGGAGAGGGTCGTAGCCCAGGACTGGAACCGGTCAGGTTGCGCAGGTCAACTCGTCAAAGATCATGCCTACCCCGAGTGTCCTCGTTGACCTCTTGCTGTGGCTTGACCAACGGCATGGTGGATGAGATCAGACTTTAGAAAATAAAGATTCTAAACAATGTTTTCAATCAGCCTGGAAAATGTTCACCGAGACGACTCCAGTTTTTCAACTTAAGGACCAAATTGAATATTAGGAGGAAAATTCGCCCAACATGACAACATGCAGAGGTCCAAAAGTCTTAATAGCTTTGGGACTTTTTCGGCCCGCGGTGAAGGGCTATGTATGACTCACATTGGGCCCTAATTCTGGGGGATTCACTTGCAATTTTTGTAGCCCAAGACCAAATTTCAATGCAGTATCTGATGACACTTGCAGTCTAGGAATCTTTCTGCTTGCCTTTGAATTTGACTGTTCAATTCTTGTTCGACTTTTCTTGAACAATTTTCATAATTTTTACTTTCTACCATGGCTCCCCGCTGAGGGTCGGGCAGATGAGCGAATAAGATTTGAACCCTCCCCTCTCCAGGCGGGCAGGCGGTGAGGCGGATTAGATAAGGGCCTTGAGTTAGTCCATATTTGGCAGGTATAATACGCATATCGAACGATGAGTCAGCACCGCATGCAGCTTCATCGATTCACCCTTCACGTTGACATTCTTGCTTCGCTGACCTCAAAACCGGGAGTATCAAACTCTGGAATGCATGCAAGGAACAAAGGAAGCACATCAGCACCGGAACAGGACAGCGCCCTGGCCTTGTCAAATGTGGCTCCGATATCGGCCAATCAAGGACGCCTTGTCCTCCAACCAATCACATGGCCGGGATTGTTACGCCCCCCGTTTCAGGCTTGCCTCTTTGACCAGCTCCCCTGGCCAAGCCGAGTCGCCAACCAGCGTCTTGGAGAGCTGCTCAGCCTGCTTGGTCCAGGTTGTTCCAGGCTGGACCAAAGATCCTAGTGACCTTCTGATGTTGGCTTGCCGCATGCGGGACCCCCATTTATCTGGAGTGACCTCATCGCTCAAATCTCTGGCGC
Source organism: Thermomyces lanuginosus (assembly GCF_041956635.1). NCBI lineage: Eukaryota > Fungi > Ascomycota > Eurotiomycetes > Eurotiales > Trichocomaceae > Thermomyces > Thermomyces lanuginosus. The sequence continues at coordinate 319,337 of NW_027192358.1, read as the reverse complement.
TCAAAGCATCACAACGAGTTATGGGACCATCATGTTTGCCCTGAGTACCAAACGCGCCAGGGACGATGACGGCGAGGACGTGTCCGTCCTGCATGAATCCAAGGTTGGTAACATTGAGCTTGATTCAGCCTGGAACAGACACCGTGCTGACATGTAACCTACAGAAATATCGCAGTGACTGGAGCACTGCACCGTCCGATCTCATCCCACCACTGCTCTCCTTCAATCCGCCGCCTCCTCACACTCTACCTTCATCTCTAACTCCGAACGACTCTTCCGATGATGAAGCCGCGCATCCCGGCCACCCAAGACGTTCCCTTCACAGCCGGCGTCCTCCGGCCCTCACCGTTGACACGGCCATGGACGTCGACATGACCGGCTCAGAAAACCTCTCACCATGGCCGGACCGCTTGGGAAACCAAGACGACGCGTCCCAAGATATGCAGCCATCTCCAATCCCTCATCAACTCGTCAACAAGTCTCTCTCCATCAGTGGTGGCCGGACCGCCACGCCAATCTATGGATATTTCCCACGTGACAGCATACAGTATAACACGATGATGGACGGAGGGCCGCCAGAAGGCTGTAGCGGGAACACGTTCCTTCAGGCTTCTTCGAAACCGGAGGCCGACTGGTTGCGTCGAAGACGCCTGCCCAGCCCTATTAGTGAAGATGGAGATGCTTCACCCTTTCCTGTCGGCAGCAGTCCGTCGTCAACGCGTCCGCATTCTCCTATGTCGGCCACGCTCGACCCCAGCACACGACAGTGGCTCACCGTGCCTGAGCCGGATCTCGAGCCAACGGCGCGTCAGCCGGGATCACCAGTCGCCGTCACCGTCGACCGGACTTCGTCATCGGCTGCTGTCGAGTCCTTGTCGGACGCTGTGCCCCGCAGGACCAAGATCAGCTTTTCCATGGGATATCGCGCGGACTGTGAGAAGTGCCGTCTGCGTGTACCAGGGCATTACAGCCATATTGTTCGTTCGTGATGACGATGATTACGAGGCATGACTATGATCTAGTAGTTCTATTAGCCTTATACCCGGGGGAATTTAGATCGTCCGTTTTAGCTCTGTATAATAGATATGGGGATTCATTGCTACGATGAGTAGAGAGCTCGTCTTGGAACACTGAAACAGATATATTAGCCCTCCAACATAACTCGGGGTCGAGACCCCGTATGGAATCCATACCCTGGCTTCATGCAGTTCCGTTCCCGGCCGATTCCGAGTCAAAAAATAAGACCCATGAATCGGCCACAAAGAAGGATCGCACAAATTGTTGATGTTACGATCCCCCTTGCAGGAACTGCACCAGAGTGGATAAGCGTTACTGTGCGGGCTTTGTTGGTGGCCACACACTTGCAGCCAATTACCCACACCGCCCTATGACTATTTTTACCTCTTATGTCTTCTACAATTTATCCTTTTTCACCTCTCTCAGTTCTCAGGTTGCTGGCCGTAGACGATATAGCTGTGGGTGTCGTTCGTGCTTAATTTTACAAATAATTACGAGAGTTTAAAAGCTACGGTCTACGAGGGGAAAATGGGGGTACTTACAAGTAGAACACCGTGTGAATGTTGCGTTTCCGGCCATCGGCGCGGGCTGGGCTGGCAAGAAGCATGACCTCCCTGGTCCACTGCTTATGCCGCGTCAGAGATGCCAGAGCGTAGCCATCGAAGCCGGTCGCTTCGGCCTGCACCTGGAAGCAAGCACATACTTTCTTCTGTACGAAGGAGTCAGTGTACCGGGTTTCGACTTCATCCCTGTCTTGGGAACAAAGAGGGGAAAACTGACAAGATGGGGATCCTTTGGCCAGACGCCCTAGGGAATGGAAAACTTCTTCACTTGGGCACTAATGAAGCCCGCCTCCTTAAACCACTTCTCCAGCTTCGGCCTGGGAGGGGACTTCGTACCCGGCCTCTTCAAACGCCCCGTAGACTTCCCTGTAATACCGGCCGAGCCCCGGGTCTCCGAGACTGCCGCCTTTTGAGATGGGAATGCCGTCCCAGTCCTGGAATTCAGCCCAGCAGCCAGGCTTGACTGAACCTGTTTGCTGTTAGCGAGTCAAGAAAAAAAAAAAAAAAAAAAAGGAAAAGACAGGGAAAGGTCCCGATGGCATACAGATAGCATTCCTTGATCAGCCTTCTAAAGTCCCTGATCGAGACGAGCAGGTTTCGCCCGTGGATAAAGTCAAACAGGTCACATTTTTCATATGCCCATTCTGACTCGATGTCGTCAACCAGGAACTTCACGTTCGGAGGAACCCTGTGAGTCTCGTCAGTGGAGCCGTCTTACTACGAATCCTTGGGCAAGACTGACAGAGTCGGCTGGATCGGGCTCCAGTCACCCCAATCACCTGAAACAAACAAGCAGATCCGGTCTCAGTGTTCGGGCTGTCTGAAATCGCTATTTAGGTATTCTTTACCTTGACCTGGGCTGTGTTAGCCCGCTACAATGTATCAGGAGCTGTGTCCTGCCTCGACAAAACAGCAAACAAACTTACCAAAATCAATGGGTCCGGTCACCAGGTCAATCACCCGCTGCGGTTTCTTGATCGGCGCCAGGTAAAGTTTTCGGTACAGCAGCACAAGAGAAAGTTCGTGCATCATGTCCAAGCGACTGCTCTCCGATTCGTCATTCGGAAGCGGGTACGCTGGAAAATGAACCATCAGTTTACAGAACTTTGATGGTCAGGCAGGTAGAGTTCACCTCGTATATCCATCGTGGTATATGTGATATCGTCGGCCATTTTCGTGGCGATAGTCGAGCACCGACGAGGTAAGCGACGCGCTGTTCGACGATCTATATATGTCGAAGAATGTCCGTGAGCATGCTTCTTTGGAACCGGAACCCGGTGGTGTCACATCACATACAGTTCATCGTCATCAGCCGAAAAGTTCCATATTTCGCGACTCAAGTAAGCTATGCGTTCTGACGGGCTGCAATAGAGGAACATCGAAGTTTCCGTTTCAACGTTTGCCGGGGCATTGTTGGTGTTGGTGGTCTGTTCCTGAGCGGGCGTTTCCACTATTGTGGAATAATCCTTCGATGAATCCAGCAAGATTGATAATTGATTGATCACACGTTCAACAACTGAACAATGTATGGAGTTTCGTGGTTGTATGCAAGAGCTAGTTGAAAATAGCAAACAAAGTCTTTGTCACTTGTTCCTCCGTGGCCAGCACTCGGTACGCCGGTGCAGTATTATTAATTTGTGCAAGCGGATAGCCATCAGAATCTCAGTTCGCCGAGACTCCGATGGCGTTGCTGCACCCCTGCCAAAACGGTAACAGAGGCGACCGCAATTTGGACCATAGTGGCATGAGTGGCTTTCGCTGAGGTTGAGCAACAGGGGGAGTCTGTCGAAAAACTCGAAATCCAACCTGCGCGACTTTTGCTCGAGCGAGTCAAACACTCGAAACCTCCAACCCCGGCTTTTACGGTGCACTGGCTGGGCGCCGGTGGCTGCATTTGGACGTCCCTTTGCAGGGGGACCCTAATCTTTGCTCACTCCATTTGCCAATCAGCTCCGCCGCGTCGACGCCTCCCTGGTTTCCCAGCTCCGAATGTTGTAACTTGTTCCCTGAAGCGAAGGGAGTGAGTGAAGGGGGCACGCGAGTACGTAGCCGAGAACACACCGCTCACCAGTGTTTCGCCTGGTGTCGAGTTACGTTATAGATCACGTGTATGTTATGTATTAAAGTCACGTGAAATGCAATCGCACCTTTCCCCTTCAGGACAACTCGGTTGAAAGTTTGCAAAGACCATCGGCTCCGTCAAGCATAGAGAACGCCCGCCAACAGTGACAATGCGGCCGGCAGTACGGCTTGCGCAGCCATTGGAGGGCTCCTCCACCCCGCTGTGCAGGAATCTGTACATTTGCTCTACCTGCAGGCACGGCATCCTTCCGCGATCTGTACTCCAGCAACAGCAATCAGCACCATCGTCGCGCCGGCATGCCAGCACAAACACGCCGTTTACGGAACGCGTCCGTCGCCGGATCTGGGGCACGGATAACCCGCCTGGTTTGAAAGATCCATACGGTGGTGAGGGCGCAATCGAGCGGGCGTTGAAGAAGCGCGGCCTGCTCAAGGGCGACGAAGCTGCCGATGCTTCTCACGAGACGTCGTCCAAGGATATCGAAGCAGCGGCTGCGGAGGATCAGGCTGCTGCAGAGGCGATTAAGGAATATGTGCCGGCGACTACGTGGGAAGGCCTGGAGCGAGTCGGACATGAAGGCCGGTGGTCTGATTACCCGCCAAGTCCGGCGGATCAGTATCATGGGTATGATTATTCCTTCTACTTCAGGTATTAACGATGGCTTCTAATTCTGTTGAAGTTTCCTTTCCTCCGACAAAGTCAAGACGGGTGCCCATGTGCACATCGCCGCCCACCAGACGGCCGTCGAGCTGTGCCTGCTGCATGACCTCAACAAGCCGCTGACCGACGTCTGCGAGGTCATCGAGCATGATCCTACTGTTTTGGAAATGATCGCGGGCTGCACGATTAAGCCGACCGCCGAGAGCGGGAATCTTCGAGACCGCATTGCTTACCCTGACGACAAGACAAAGGAGACTTTGCACTATGTCTTTGCACAGCTTGGCCAGCAGGCTCTTCCGGAGGAAGCTTCCGAGGAGACTCCTACGGAGACAAACTCTCCAGCCTCCGCCCAAGTGCAGGAAGCGCAGTCAGCGGAGAACCCTCAGGAGGCTTCGATTGCCGACACGATCGAGGAGCCGTTCGAAACGCAGCAACCGCAGGAAGAGGAATTTATCCCCACGCCTCGTTTCACAGAGCACGCGGTTGCGCCGGCGGATCAGGGCTACCTGAACATTTCCCTGGAAGACATGGACACAAAATTCGCCGTATGTAGTCCTTTATCCTTCGTTTACCCAGCATCGCTAACGTTATTCAATAGTTCCTTAAGCGCTTTGCCCAAGTAACTGGCTATCATATCCCTGACGTCCACATCCGGGGTATCCAGTCTGTGCAGCATGCGGTTGAGCTTGTCGAGAGGATGCTCCAGGCTCCGAAGAAGAAGAAGACTGCAGTACGTCTTCAGGAGAACGACACGCTCAAGGAGCTGCCGAACGTCAAGATCTACGCCAAGCGGCGGACCAAGGCGCATGAGGACGAGGAGATGGGACGGCGGAAGCTGATCGGCGACGCCTTGCGTGAGAGAGGCCTAATTTGAGGAGACTCTCTCCCTCTTTCTCTCTCCGTGTTTGAAATCGTGTATTATATAAAGAACTGTAAAATTGATTCCATGACATCGTTCCAGATATATGTACAAATGAAGCGACCAACGCCATAACCATTTATCCCAGCCCGATGTAATGATAAAAGAATCATTATTTCTTCGCCCCCGTTGCTAGTGTATACCCTCTCGTCATGAAATCTGTACTATGCGCTTTAACCTCGTGTCGATCGCGGTCCTTATGGAATAACGTCTCAAGATTCTCACTCCGATGCTTCTTGCGCTGATTCTCCTCCTCGAGGACTTTGGCAGTGAGCGCCGCCGTAGCGGAATTCTTGATTCCTGATGTCGAGGTTTTTGTCGTTGCGGAGTTGTCGGCTGAAGATTCATGCTTCTTCCGCTTTTTCGAACTCGGCGCTTTCTTCAGACTATGCGTGAGGCCCTGCTCAGCGAGCTTCCGGACGCGCGCGATGAGGCGCGCTTTTTCTTTCTCGCGGACGGGGAGGATGGGGATGATATTGTCTTCGGTGTAGGGTTCGTTGCACTGAGGCTCGTCAGTTTCTTTCTCTTCACTCCTTTGTGATGATTTTGGGTGCGCGACTTACTTGAAGACACTCCTTCGCCTTCATTTCCCGAATTGCCTCCTCGGCAAACACATGGCCGCAGGGCACCACATAAACCGCCTTCGTCTGCGGGCCCAGCTCCTTCGCCGTCACGGGGCAGATCCATTTCTCACGCTCCGTGGCGCCACCCACGCTGCGCTTTCGAGCGGTGCCGTTGGGCCCAGCACCATTACTCTCACCCGGAGTCACATTATCAATGTCCAGCTCAAACTTGAGCTCGACGACATCCCGCAGACTCTTAACGCGGCCCTGCAGAATCTCCTCGCAGTCCGCGCGCGAGCTGATGACACCCTCGCCACCGGTGTCGTGAGAGTCGATTTGCAGGAGGAACTTAAGAATTGCGTCCTTGTTGTAGAGGTTTCCGACAGCGTCTGAGACCACGGGACGTTGCAGCGGCTTGTGCGAGAGCGGGCAGGTCGTCCAGTGGTGCGCAAGTTGCTCGCGCTGGGCTTCTTTTATCTGTGTTGCAGATGGCGCGCGGGCGGCTTCGCGGACGAGCTCCCGGCGGGTGGGAATGCTATGGAGAGTTAGTATTGACAAAGCTATTTGAGAAGAACTTTGCTCTGACCTACCTTCCACCGTCATTTCCCATGGTTAGAGCCTCAAATCCTTCGCAACGTCCAGTTATGATCAAGGTAACTTTGCGATCTGATAGCGATCAGATACTGGGTTAGATAGCTGAACCCGGATAAGGCGCTGACTAAGCAAGACCCACCAGAGGTACCTCCCCAAAGCCGACAAGTGTCCGGATCTCAGCTGGGAATTGCGCGGTGACCGGGGTTGGTGCTGCCAGGTGTTTATATCAGAATGAGAGCGCGACGAGATTTGCTTTTGGTACTGGGCATAGCATCCTGCCCGACGGCGGCGTGGGCGGCGTCGAGTGACCGCTCATCCCGTCCCAGAGGTGTCGGACCGCAGTGTAAGTTAGAGCCATTACTTCACCTCAACTATAGAATATACTGGAGGAAGCATTGAACGAACATGAGTAATGATGCTGACGAGATAAAGTTGCCAAGTACTACAATGACCCGGAGATATTCACCTGCATCTCCAATCCGTCTATTAAGATACCTTTCTCCGCAGTCAATGACGATTACTGCGACTGCCCGGACGGAAGCGACGAGCCAGGCACATCAGCGTGCTCCCATCTGTCAAGGCTGTCACCATGGACCTCATCGGATCACCCGGCGGGCGAAGGCGCTGACCGCACCCCCGCGCTGCCCGGTTTCTACTGTGTAAACAAGGGCCACCGGCCGGCGTACATCGCATTCAATCGCGTCAATGACGGTGTGTGTGACTACGACATTTGCTGCGACGGCAGCGATGAATGGGCACGCGTCGGAGGCGTAAAGTGCGAGAACCGCTGCAAGGAGATTGGCAAGGAGTGGCGGAAAAAAGAAGAGCAAAGACAAAAGTCGCTGACGGCGGCGCTAAGGAAGAAGAAAGAGTTGGTGGCCGAGGCGGGCCGACTGACAAAGGAGATTGAGGACCGCATTGCGGATCTGGAGGTCGAAGCCGCAGCGCAGGAGAGCAAAGTGCGCTCCCTGGAGGTGGACCTCGAGCAGATTGTGCGAGAGGAGCGCCGCAAGGCTGCCCAGGGCAAGGGCAAAGGCAAGCTGGGTACCTTAGCCGGGCTTGCTAGAAACCGGGTGAATGAGCTCCGGGAAGCACTCGCAACTGTGCGTGAACAGCGGGATGAGAGTCGTGCGCGCGTCAAGGAGCTCGAGGAGATCTTGTCCAAGTTCAAGGAGGAATACAACCCCAACTTCAACGACGAAGGCGTAAAGCGTGCTGTGCGCCGGTGGGAGGACTACGCGGCCCGTGGCACGGCTGGAGATTACTCCCAGGAGGCGGAGCGGGACCGCGACCTGGACGAGGTTGCCCAGGAGGACGGTCCCAACTTCGGGATTGATTGGGAGCATTGGGAAAGTCAGGACGAGGGTGAGGCTAGTTTCGGTGGGTAGACCCTTACTTCCGTGAAGAGGAGTGGCGCTTGACTAATTTTCGGAGCAGTCCTCAAATTGCTCGCATATTTGCCGCCATCATTGGTGGAGGTTCTCGAGGACAAATTCACCATCTTGCGCGGCCTTCTTGTCAGCAGCAACATTCTCTCACGCAGCGAGACAGATACCGCCGGCGAGTCCACTGCAGTGACCAAGGCCCGCGAAGCGCTCAACGCCGAGAAGGCGCAGGTGGACCGCACGCGGCGGTCCATCGAGACGCACCGCGAGGACCTGAACAAGGAGTATGGCGCGCAGGGCGTATTCCGACCGCTCAAGGACGTGTGTGTCCGGCGGGACTCTGGCGAGTACACGTACGAGCACTGCTTCCTGTCCCAGACGAAGCAGATCCCTAAGAAGGGTGGCGGCACGATCAGTATGGGCCGCTTCGAGACGATCAAGACGGTTGAGGTTGACGACGTCAACGAGGCGGGCGAGGTTCAGACGGTGTCGAAACTCGCGTTGGTGTACTCCTCGGGCCAGCGGTGCTGGAACGGCCCGGCGCGGTCGACGACTGTGATCCTGGAGTGCGCCGAGGAGAACGAGATCCTTAAAGTGACCGAGGACGAGAAATGCGTATATTCCATGGTCGTGACAAGTCCGGTGGCATGCGATGATACAAACACTACAAAGGGCTCGCAGGATGAGGGATACAAAGACGAGCTGTGATTTTCTTACGTCAGTTTACAATGCATGGAATGTCAGATATAAAACGTCGTTTCCATTCAAATATCAAATTTCCAAGCGAATAATCCCATGATCCTCTCGACCCTTAGCCCAAGCCATCAATCTCAACCATTGCCACGCAAGTAGCCCGGTATTAGGCAAATTGATTAATGCTATGCTAACGTCAATACCGCCGTCTCTTCACAAAGGTGCAGCGGCCACGTACCGAGCACGAGCCGCAGGAGCAGGAGTTGCACTCTCCGGAGCAGCAGCTGCAATCACAGGGCGACATGGTGAATGATATGTAGTAAGACTTTTATCGACAGAACGGTAGCTTGCCTGTATCAAACAACTCGCTGATCGGTGCTTTCTTGACTGAACGAATTGCTGTTGATTGTTGAGAAGAGAAGAGAGACTTTTAGGAGGTACGAACGAGGTTTTTATAGCCCTGACTCGCCCTCAAAACGGCTATTACAACCGACAAGCGCCGCTCCTTGGCCAACGTCCAAGACGCAGCTGAACAAAGAAAGTGGCGTATCAATTGGACGACATGCTTCTATCGTCCGATACTCTGATCATGCTCACAAGCTCACTCCAGGCCCATCTTCAACCTGCCAGTGGCATCGACACGTCCCACGCAGCATGCCTTCGATCCAATAGCCGGCCGTCTCTTCTCAGCGCCATGCAGCCCGTGTGGAGGAGGAGAAGCTGAGAACAAGGCTGGTTGTGGTCTCAGGTCGAGATGTGATAGGTTAGCGTCGAGCTGAAAGTACAGAACCGGGGTTTTATCCACAAAGCGCTGTAAGCGCACAGGCCAGGCCGGAATCTTTCCCTGCGAGGCTGCGAGGAAGGGGGAGAGGCAGCATCGAATCGATCGCCATGACAGCCTTCTTGTTCTGGAGGAGTCTCATGACTTGGATGATGTCGGTACATGCCGTGACATCCTAGTGCGGGGTTGTCGGGCGGGATTGTGATTGTTAGATGGTGGTATCATTGCTATCGCCGGTGTTGTTGATACATGGACTGACCCTTCTGCAAAGAGTGCTACGATGAAGAAGAGTGTGAGATGGGTCACTGCGGCCTATTTGTATATGGCATCCAGAAGGTCCTCAATTCTGGTGCCGATTGGGTAAATCGGGTAAATTTCAGGTTGACGTGATCTGTAGATAATAATGGCATTCTCAAACCTGATAAATTCTCCGAGTTCTTTGTTTTTGCTTCTCTATACTGATCAGACGAGGACGATCTTTTGGATCTCTAGAGGGTGAACTTCCACAGCTTGTCGTTCGGGATTCTGGATGAGGATCCCAGCCATTCCATACGGTGGGACGTGCCATTTTCAAGGCTAACTTGACTACAAGCTACGAACAAGACACCCAATTCTTAAGTCAAAAGAAATTTCAATTGATTTGATTCCTCATTCAGGCTCGCATCTTCTTAACAACAACACACAAAAGAACGGTACGATGCCCCTCTCGCCAAGATCCCCATCATGACTCAGGAACCAGGGCATGCCCAGTCAAAACTGGGATTTATTTCTAACATATTGTCAGCAAGAGTATCAGCACAGCTACTTGAGAATACATACGCAGGTGCACGAGCCCGAAGGGCACTGGCAGGAAGAACCGCAGCTGCAGGAGCAACCACCTGATGGAACACAGTCAGCCGAGATCATGATTGAGGCGGGGGCGGGGTACAGCGACACCCGTTTGTGATAAGAAGACACACATACCCATTTTGATGCTGAAGATGGAACTGGTTTTCTGAAAGCAGACGAACTCGTTCTTAGTTTTGAGGACTGACTCGCTCTCGAGAAGATGGATTGATAGTGGAGTGACTTGGATGTAACCCGGCAGGATTGCGGTCTCTTTATACTCGTGGGTGGATCTGAGGGCTTCTGAGCCGAGTTTCTTTCTTTTCTCCAGATCCTGCGGGTGATAGGTTCACCGCTGAATGGATGCCCACCACCATGGACTTTCCACTGATTGGCTCTTTGGGCGCTTTACATCTGGATATCGAAACTCTGGAGCCGCCGGTTGGTTCAATGGCACATCTATCCAATGTTTCCAAGCCTCATCGTCCAGTAGCGATGCGGTGCACATGACAAGACACGTCTGCGCTGGTGCTCCATCTTGGTGCAGATGGGCGCAAAATTCGCTCATTCTGTGCCACTAGAAGAAGCTCAGACCAGGCGTGTTTGCGATCGTTTGGATCATGCTTGCCATGCCTACGATTTTACCCGACATGCATACGAAGCCTGGCGATGGTGAACCGGAATTTACGGGCATGCCGCAACATTCAATGATTGGCAGTGTTCCTCGCAAACAGTCCAAGGCTAGCCGAGTTCGTGCTGTCGTGAGAGATATGGCAAGGCTTGACCGCTTAATATTGGAACAGCCGGCCCAGATCATGCGATGCTCAGGCACAGCATGATCTTAGCAATACTGTACTTGTTTTGCAATGAACAATGCTCTACTCCACTCGAGTGGCACCAAGGCAGTGTACTCCGTTTCCTGTGCAGGCATAATGCATTCTGCGGGTCAACATCATGCATCCCGAGTTCCCGACACACGTCAACAATCACCATCATGTTCTTCAATCGCTGAGATGCAATATTTAGTACAGAGCGGTCTCGAGCCGTGGCTGCGTGCCAAGGCATGGAGGACATAGCCAAAGCTCATAAATCTAGTTGCGGCCATTGGTAGATTGTGCTCTCAAACCCCGGAGTTATAATAACAGGACATTATCGTGCATTGGACCTGTATCCGTGAGCTGAAGCCACTAAAAAGACCAGTGCCATGACGCTGTGTCAGGAAGCCATCGTTGGCATTGTGCGGGGCCCCTGCCAGCGGATTGGCAGAATGCCAAATCAACTGAAACGATTGCGGCGGATCGAGCACATTTCCCGGCTCTGAAAAAGCTGCTAGGGTCGTGGAGGTGTTGACCTGGACATGCAACGATAGGCGATTAGATAAGCCACTTATCAATTATCGTAGACCGCCTTCCTTGTATGGATTAGTGAGACACGCTCCACAGACAAGAGCCGATAATCTCTGCATGGGACGAAACAAGATTTCGACCTGCGAACGCGCGTCCATAATGCCTCCGTACCAATTCCGAGGCGCGGACAAGGGCCGCAACGATGACAAGCGGCCGCGTCCCGAACACAAGTTCACGTTTCGGTTCCGTCCGACGTCGGAGCGGCCGCTGCTGGCGCAGGAGCGCGAGAAAACGCCAGAGTTCCTCGGCAGTGCCGAGGATGCCGCGCCGAAGTTTGCTCACCTCGACGAGCTGGAGCTAACCGATACTGATGAGGCGGACATGGACGTTTCGGACTCGGAAAATGGCAGCGGCGAAGACGGCGACGAGTCACGTCCGCGCAAAAAGCAGAAGTCTGCCACACCGGCCGCTTCGGAGCCTCCCAAGTGGTCGAATCCGGATCCGTACACTGTGCTTCCACCACCTGACGAGTCGCGAACCAAGCGGCCAGATTTTGTCAAGTTGATTCGAAAGGCGCGACTGGCGACCGCAAAGACCACCAAAACAGATGAGGTCACAACAAATGAGGACTTTATCTCCCTGGATTTCAATGAGGAGGACTATCAGCCACCAGAGAATGCGCCGACAGGTCCGAAGGCGAACCGGAAGCGAACACACGATGACGAATTGAAGGGCTTCTCCATCCGAACCGGCAGATCCACCGGACACATCAATGGAGAAATTGTCAGTCAGTGGAGGGCTGGGCCAGAAGACGATCCGGCTCCCTGGCTCAAGCTGATGGAGCCGACATTGCATGTTGGAACGAGGTAAGTGTTCCTTTTCCGTGAATAATGGTGGACCGGGTTCTGATTTGGTAGGCTACATAATGAGATTCTTGCGTTTTACAACTGGGTCAAACCGCGCCCGTATGAAGAGATTCTCCGCAGGGACCTCATTCGGCGGCTGCAGTCAGTCATTGACGGCCGCTACTATGGCGCCGAACTGCATGCGTTCGGCTCGTTTGCATCTGGCCTGTATCTTCCAATGGCAGATATGGATCTCGTCTTGATGTCTTCGACGTTCATCCGAACAGGGAGGAAGGTGTTTCTGGATCGCAAGGGACAGATTTACGCCTTTGCTGCGTTCATCAGGTCATCCGGGTTTGCCGTGCCAAACTCAGTCGAGACGATTGCCCACGCCAAGGTTCCAATTCTGAAATTTGTCGACCGACTGACCGGGCTGCGGATCGATCTGTCGTTTGACAACGACAGCGGAGTGATCGCAAACAGGACGTTTCAGAAATGGAAGAAGGAGTATCCAGTCATGCCGATCATTGTCGCCGTGATCAAGCAATTTCTACTGCTCCGAGGCCTGAATGAGGTTGTCCATGGCGGACTGGGCGGATACTCCATCATTTGTCTGGTTGTCAGCCTGCTGCAGCACATGCCACAGAGAGAAGACAGGTCTGGGACGAATCTGGGTAGTATCCTGATGGATTTTTTCGACTTTTACGGGAACAAGTTTGACTATTCGTCGGTGGGGATCCGGATGAACCCTCCGGGATTTTTCAACAAGGTGGGCACACCCAACCTCGTTACCACTTGTCTCCGCGCAAAGAAACCCTAATTTCAAACAGTTGGTTTCTGGGAACAGCGACCGAAAGCGCCTTGCGATCGAGGACCCCAACAACCCAAGCAACGACATCTCCGGGGGCTCGAAGGAAGTATCTCTTATCTTTGAGTGCTTCTCCGCGGCGTACGAGGCGCTAAAGGAGCGGGCCGTATCGCTTGCCAAGTCGTCTGTACCACCAACAGACAGGGACGCGCATTTCCTCTCGGCCATCATCCCGGGCTGCTACGACGCATACATACAGCAGCGGGCGCACCTGCGCGCGCTTTTCGAGCAGGAGCCCCAGTTCGAGCAGCACCGGCGACTACTCAACGGCGCACAGCTATTCAACGACGATCCCGCGCCTGCCCTCGCGCCTTCTCTCGGTCCCGCAAGTAGCCCGCCTCCGGCACAGGTCAACGGGAGCAACAACAACGACAAAAGGCCCAAGAAAAACCCGAAAAGCGTGAAAAAGCGGGCGAAAACGGGCAGGAAATAAGACTATCGCAAGGTAACCGTTTAGCTCACTCGAACGCATCCTCGGCGCAGGTCCGGTCCCGGTTTGTTGTATTTTATCTGATACCCCCTCCCTTTATTCTTTCCTTTTCCGGCGGCGTTATGAGATCGCAGTGGGTGTTTTGGTGTTGATGACTATGATGATGTATCCTATTTTTCTATTACTTTTTCTTCTCTTTCTTTCCTCTGCAAAGAAGGGGAGGGAAAGCCTACTTAACCGAGACAGAATAACAGTGACAACGATCATACTTCAAAGAATCTCTTTCTTATTGCCATCCTTTTTGGCGAGGCATACTACTAACAACAGGTTTTACTCGGAACAACGGCCCCAAGGCCGATTGGAGAAACGGGCATTGTACTTCTTCTCTGAAGTTCCGCGATTTACGCCCGTTTCTCCCCCTTTTTTCTTTTCTTCCTCCTCCTTTTCTCATCAAGGAGTCGCTATATGCGATTTCTTGGAGAGGAATGAGCAGGGTTCTCTATGTTCTTCTATCACGGAAGGAGATCATAACTCATATGTACAGGCATTCAAAAGAAACATGGGGAATATACAGGTCATGATACAACATTGTTGGAGGGAATTTCCTGAACTGACACAACGTGATTACCGTTGACTTTTTTCGCCTGAGGAGCTGTCGTTTCATTCTCCTCGAGCTCCCGCAGATGCTCTGGGGGTAGAGTATTTGTGAACCCCGGCGGCGGACTCGGCCAGGCATAGTCGATCCATTCGGGAGAGAGCTCTGCGCGGGCGGACTCGGCGAGAGTGCGGAAGTGTGCCGCGCGGGGAGTTTCCTTCGCGGGCTCCTGCTCCGCGGCGGAGAGGTGATCGTCAAGGACCTCATGGAAGACGCGGAGACACTCGCGGAGTTCGGAGAGATTGCTGACGCCGAGGACGTTGACACCGAGGCGGTGTTGTTGGCCACCTCCGGTCGTGTTGGTGTCGAAGACGCCCACTGCCGCCCCGTCGCGAAGCCATCTGGACAGCGCGTATCGAATGGCGACCACTTCGAGCCTGTTGCTGCCGTCTTCCTCGCGGCCGCGGTGGAGGAGCGTCTCCGCGGCTCGGCGAACCGCCGCTCGTAGGCCGTCCGGCGCTGGGTGCCAATCGCCATGGCCGCCAACGGGCGGGCCCTGGCAGCGGAGCAGGCCCATGCCGAGCGGGGACGCATTAGGGACTACGCTCACGCCGGCGTTCACCAGGCGTTGCAGGACGGCGGGGTCCGGCAGCCGTGCATTTTGCACCGTGCAATGCGCATACGACATGACGGCGTCGAGAGGCTCACCGGTCTCGCGGAACACACGCTCTGCCAGCTCGCACAGTACGTCGACAGGGTATCCAGAGATGCCTACGAAACGGACGATTCCGTCATTGTCGCGGAGCCGTCGCAGCTCCTTCACGGCCTCTACTACTTCCTGCGGCGACACAAACTCCACGTCGTGACAGTACACCACATCAAGGTACTCAGTGCGCAGTCGCCGGAGGCTGCGCCGCACCGATCTCCGAATCCATGCCGGCGAGTAATCGAAACTATCGAGGCCGATGCGTCCGGCTTTGGTCAACAGTCGATAAGACTCCCGGGGAAACTCGGCGCGGATCTCGGGCGTGGCCAGCGCATCGCCTAACAGCGTCTCCGATGGGCCGTAGTAAGGCGACGTGTCGAAAGCGCGGATGCCGCTGCGGAGCGCTTCGTGGATGAGCGCCGTTGTCGGCAGTGCATAGGGGTCCGGGTTGTATTGCGCGTTGAAGGTGGCCGTGCCGAGGATCACCGGGGGAAGGGTTTCCGCCAGCGGTGGACGGGGTTGTGGAAAGGCGATTGGCATTGTGTCGGGCGGGCTGAAAACTGTATGATTATCTTGCCTGTGCTCATCGTTGGATCCGTCTTCCGGCGAGATTTTCTTCCTTCACTTCCCGGTGGGCCCAATGATCACATCATCGCGATTAAGCTTTGCTTATCTAATGAGAAAGGGCCTTCGGTCCGTTCCGAGAACAAATCACAGTGGCAAGTTGTTATTGCCTCAGGCATCCGCAGACCCCTGCGGGGCAGATGAGGGGTAACTCCAACCCCATTTGGTTTTGAGCGTTGACTTAACCTTTTGTCGTTATTCGATGCTTTATGCAGCGGTGTTATGATGGAACAGATTCGAAAGGACGCAAGTCTGACCGGCCATGATTGCATCGTCCAGCTCAACTTGGATAGAACCATTCCGATGTCAGCGATAGAGCAGTGGCTCATTGAGTAACGATTCCATGGTGGTACATTTGTTTTGAGCCACAATTGTCAGTATGAACAGCACGTCGTCATTTACTGCGGCAGTTGGAGTGTGCTGACGAGGCTGTGTTCTGCAATCCACCTGTATCTACAAAGATTAGATGCCGGAAGAGAGTCTGAAGTGTGATGTCCATCTCATCCTCTGAGCATGGGAAATAGCAAACAGAGGAATATCGCTTGGGTGATCCTAATCGATCAGTTAATAAGGCAGTCAATCAAGCTTGGACTGTTGCCATTGCGGAAATGCGATGCTGATATGCAAAGCATTGACGTAAATGTGAAGGTGAAGCCGAGCAAGGTTGTCGACGCTCAGAAGTATCTGGATGGTTTCACCCAGCTACTCCAGTTCAACGACAAACCGTTGATACAATGCCTCTGCTTCTTCGTACTGTCCTTGACATCCAAGGACGTGACGTATGTTGTTGACGCTGGCAAGGGTGTCTGGATGGTCGAGGCCGAGCAGCTTCTCTTGCCCTTTAAGCGCCCGTCGATGCAATTCTTCTGCCTGTTTGTACAGTTTTTGATTTGCTAGAACGACTCCCAAGCTGCTGGCGCTCTTGAGTGTAGCGGGATGATCATCGCCTAGCACGGATTTTTGTCCTTCCAGCGCTCGTTGATACAATACCTCTGCCTCTTTGTACCTTCCTTGTCTTCCTGGGACGTTACCCAGGTTGAAGGCGCTGTCGAGAGTGTCTAGATCACTGCTCCCGAACACTTCCTCTCGCTTTCTAGGACGCGTCGATGCAATTCCTCTGCCCTCTCATACTCTCCTTGACGTCCAATGACGGTAGCCAACCTGCTGAGGCTATCGAGGGTGTCTGGGTGGTCAGGTCCCAGCACTCTCTCTCCCCTCCTGTGGCCGCTGATACATAGCTTCTGCGCTTTTGTACTGTCCTTGACCTTGAAGCGCATTGCCAAGGTTGTTGGCACTGGCAAGGGTGTCGGGATGGTCGGGCCCTAACATCTGCTCTCGTCCTTCCAGTTCCCGTCGATGCATCGTTTCTGCTTCGCGATACCGACCTAGAAGATCGAAAGCGCGGCCGACTAAAAAGAAGATCGGCCATCACACCATCTACCGTCGTCTGATACTGGAGGGCCTGCCGAGCGTGTGGGAGGTAGTCTATCCATTCTCCAATGTTCTCATGCAGAGGGAGTGGAAAAGCCTCTCCGATGTGTCGTATCACGGTTGCTGTCCACTTCTCAATCTCCCCTTGTTGGTCCAACCAATTCAACATCGCCAGTCAAACCAGACGGTGGATATCATACATATTCTCCTCTCTTCCACTAATGAACGCGTATGCTCTCAGCATCCCAATCGCATCGTCCCACGCTATTGTTCTGGCATCTCCAGGAAGCAGAGACTGTGGAATAACCCTCTCACTCAGGAAGCACATGAGCTTCAAATAATCGGCTGCTCGAGAATCATGCCTTGCAATCTGTTGAAACGAAATGAGCCACGTTGTTGCGATAGGATTCTGTGACTCCCTATATCAACGGATGTCTTCAAAATCCCGGCTCAGAAGCTCGACCAAATTCTGGTCACTTGACCTTCATCCTCCAAAATCGATTGAAGTACGCAGACGCAGAAACAATGTTTCGACGGGTAGTCGAGGGACGAGAGAAGGTCCTGGGGCGCAATCATCCGGACACTGTTACCGGCGCCGATAACCTGGCCATCGTCCTCCGTCATCAAGGGAAGTTCGCAGAGGGCAGACGCAATTGTTTCGACGACTAGATGAGGGATGACAGAGAGTGCTGAGGCGCAATCATCCAGATAGTCGTTCCCGTCTCACTCACCGTCATGCTATTCGTCCAAGCCAGAAACCGTACGAAGAGTGAGTAGGTATGCATCGACAAGCGCGTGGAAAACGAGAGATGGTGGTCGGAGCCGGTAACTCAAACACCCTCGCCAGCGCCAATGCCGTAGGCGTTGCCCTTGAACGAAAAGGGCAGCACAAAAGGGACGAGATGATGACGACGGGCACAAGAGGGACTAGAGAAAGTGCCAGGAACCCGACCATTCAGTTACCTTCGTCATCGTTATCTGTCTGAGCTACGCCCTGGGGAGCCATGGGCAGAACAAACAGGTAGAGGCGATACATCGACGAGAAGTGGATGAACGGAAGAAGGTGCTCGGTTTTTGGCCATCAAGAGATCCTTACAGTTACGGGCGTGATTACGAATTTCGCAGTCGCTCCGAGACGACATGGACAGCAGAAACATGCGAAGATTATATATTGACGGACTCTGAGGAGGAATCGGAAGGTTCTGGGAAGCAACCATTCAGAGACACTCGCCAGCTTTCAGCCGAGAACCTTGACCGTAAAGGTGAACATTAAGAGGAAGAAGATCGTCCTTCGGACTGCCGAGAGTAAATTAGAGAAGGCTCTGGACCGATTCATACGGGCACATCCATCAGAGTTGAGACCCGTGATGAACTTCTCGGGAGACCTGGAAAGTTCAAGGAGGGCGAAGCAATTCGCCTGGGAAACATAAATCGACCGTCATCAAAGAATGCGAAAGGGTAAGGACAAATCATTGGATACACACTCGTGGCATCGTTCAAGCTTCATTCCCTCTGGTCGAGAGCATTGATGTTGGTAGACGACTACGTACTGGCGAGAAATAAGTGGCCAGTATTAGAGATTCCTGTGGGATTCATTGTATCAAATGGACAGCAAGCTTTTAATTCATGTTAGCTTATCGCTATGCCATCCCTTCCATCACACCCCAGTCTCGACCTCTGCGTAAATAGTACAGTTCCAGGTTGAACACACCGACTGTTGTTCATCATCGTAAACTCCCCTTTACCCCACCACAACAGTAAGGCATCAGCAACAAGCATTCCATACGATACTGCGTCGTGAGCTCAAATGTGCAGCAAAAACAGTGGGGCAATGCCGCCATCAGGATTGGCTCGTATCTCATCCAAACGGCCATGGGGACAAGGCCGAGACTCGCAACATTGATGCCGGCCCAAGGCTACCCTGTTGCATCGACGGAGAAACCGTCAGCTCGGGGGAATGGGGCCGGCGAATCGACCCCGCCGCTGACGGCGCCATGGCCAATAAATAGCGGGTTGGATTATTTTCATAGACCGATCTCATAACTTGGGTTCATTTGGATTCTTCTTTGTTGTCCGATCCGTGCTGACCGGAGCCCGCGGACGGTGATGGCTGAGAGTTTGCCGGAGGTGCTTGCGGCGGTGGGCCGTAATTATTGCCGGGTCCCCGAGGCTGGTGCGGAGCATAATGTTGCGGCTGATGGGGGCTAGATGAGAAGTGAGGCTGCTGTGGATAGCCACCCCGTCCAGGAGGGACTGAAACCATTCGAGTCAGCATCGAGCGGTATGGGGAGAGGGAGTTAAGAAAGAAACAAACCTTGGCCCTGCTGCGGTCCGTACATCGGCTGTCCCGGCTGTCCGGGATTCATGAACATCATCGGCGGTTGACCCGGCTGAGATCCCTGATGCATCATCATCGGCGCACCTCGGCCGGGGCTTGGGTATCCACTGTGTGGCTGCGGAGGGGGTGCTCCATGCTGCGGGAACGCATGCCCAGGGGTCGGTGAGTACATCGGCATCTGGGGATTGTACGGTGCAGCCATGGCTTGCGGGACCCCAATGTAGGGCCCGCTGGACGGTTGCTGGACCATCATCGGGGCGCCCATGCCATTCGGAGGGCTCACATACTGAGGTCCACCAGGATACGGACGCATGTGACCTGGACCGGGCCCGCCTTGGTTGACGTAGAACTGCGGGACGGGTTGGCCATAGGCGAGCTGTGCGTGCGGCGGCATCGGAGACGGATAAGCCATATGGCTCTGCTGAAGTCGAGGCGACGAGAACATCTGCGAGGTGGATGCGGACATTTGCATCCGGTGGTGATGGTCATCGAAGTGAGCCGCAGGTTGCTGCTGCGGCTGAAGATGATGTGGTCCATGCGCAGGTCCTGTACTCGGAAGGGTCTGACCGCCTTGTGCCATATGATAGGGAAGAGGGGGTTGATGGGGCGGGAGATTCGGATGCGACGGCGGCCGACTGTGTGGAGAGATGGACAGCGGAGGAGTCCGGAACATGTCAGCATACGAGACGTTCTGTCCTTCCTGCCCGAGGTCCCAGGTCGGCCCAGTGCGGTACGACGGAGGGATACCCCGGTTGAAACTGTAGTCTTTGTCCTTTTGCTCCTCGGCTTCCTTCTTCAAACGGTCGAGCGGGCTGAAAAGGTCATTAACAGAGGGTCGCTCAGAAGCCGGCACGGGCTTCTTGTTTCCAAAGAAGGCTGAGGGAGTCGCCGTGCGAGACACCGATCGACCTCGAGAGCTGAGTTGGGGGCTGGCACCGACCAGGCCCATGCCAGGGGTAAACGAGTTTGCGGTGGGGTTCGGCTTGAACTCCGTGGCCTTGACGTTAAGCTTTGTAGACGAGGTCGAAGTTGGAGTGTGCGTTTTGTTCGGGCTGGGGACGGCAGACTGGTCGTTCGTCGGGGCGGGCATGGGCGGAACGCGAACGTCTTGCAGCGGTAATGGCGGGGGAATAGCTCCCATGTTAACCTTCTGTTGGCGGAGGTTGTCTGCTAGACGATGACTCAGTGTGCCCACACGATTCTGATGGAAGGGCTGATTAGGACGTGGGCCAGGGATATACGGCTGACGTCCACGAGCGAAGGTCGATCGATCGGTAGAGACCGACGACGGCGCCATGGTCGTCGTGGCTGAACCAGTTGTCCCCCGTGTTGTCGCAGGTTTCTGATCAGCGGACGGCGGCTGCGATTGCGCGGGGCTTTGGGACTGAGCCGGAGCTGTCTGTTTAGCTTGAGCCTGAGCCTTCTGGGCTTGCGCTTGAGCGGCAGCCTTGGCGGCTGCTCTCTCTTCTGCCTGCCGCTGCGCACGCTCAATGATCTGTTCCTGTTTCGTAGGATCCTTGGCCAGGATGGGAACCAAGTCCTTGGGCACGGGGGTTGCCAGCTTGAAGTTTTGGGAGAATTTCATCAACTCGTTGAGCTTGACGGTGCGATCATGAGAGGCCTGATTACGACGGCGTTCTTGCACCCTCTGCTTCTCGCTGTTGGCAAATTGGCGGAATTGATCCAAAACTTCTGTTTCCACATTCGAAGTTGCATTCTGCTTGGGAATCCCGACCTTACTGGGAGCCACCGTGGCCGGAGCGACCTGTTGCGTTGTGGCCGGGGGCTTTGTCTTCTCTTGAGCCTCTGACTTAGGCTGAGTGGTATCCTTGGGCTCTGTTTTTGTTGCTTCCGGCTTTGTCACTTGTGCAGATATGATGGCCGGGTCATCCGGGGGCCGACTCGTCGTTGTTGTCGTCGCAGCCGCCGCCGCCGCCTGCTGCGCTCGACGCGCGGGTGGTAGGTACTTGTCCGGCCGGCCGGAGGGGAGAGGAGGGAAAGCAGCCTGGTCACGGCGGACCCCGCTGTACTTCTCTTCCTCGTCATGGCCGTCACCTTCGGGGACTTGCCCGCGTTCTTCCTTCAGATGCGGGTTGTCGGTCTGGGCACTTTCGATCTCCCGAGCAATGCGGGCGGCCTCCGCTCGCTTCTTCTCGAAATCCGGGTCGTTGGTGGACGGCAGCTTGGTGGTGTAATTTTCCAGCACGGTCTCATGGTCGGTGACCTTGATACCGAATAACTTTTCGTTCTCTTTGAATTGATCCCAACCTTGTGTACTTGTGTTCTCCAGCGACAGGTTAATACCTTCTTCCTCCTTGTCTGGTACCCAGCGTTGTAGTGGTCGTTCTCGAACTGCCATGCCGCCCGCAATATCGGCGTCTGTCCGGAAACCAGTCGAAGTGCCTATGTAAGAGTCAGTCTTGCTTCATATAAAGGGCTTGAGCAAGCCTGATGTGGAGCTTCAGACCGTTGGTATCCTTGCCGGTCATGCCGGCAGTGGACACGTCCGCCACGGCAATATCGGCGATTTCCTTCAAGTCAAATATCATGCTATGGTCCGGAGGAGATCCCAAAAAGGGGCTCGCGGTGTCACTCAGTCCATTCGAGCGAGTCTCTGCCTGGGGCGAGATCCGCTGGACCATCTTAAGCGTGACGGTTGTGTCAGTGGGCTCCAGCGTGGAGGAGGAGAAGATGCCGCTGAACTGTTCACCATGTCTGGTTGTGACAATGGCTGTTGCGCCCTAGACAACAATCAGCTTCGCCGCGAAACGGCGATTGGCTCCCCCTTCTACCCCCCGACGGAGCCACTTACAATGAACGATGTCATCAAGAAGACAAGACGGTCGTGAGCGTGATGACTAGGGGTATTTGATTCCCCAGCCATTTGTTTCGGGCCGGTCGAGGGGGCGCCTCCGTTCTGTTCAGAGTGTGGCGTGGGTTTCTGGGTGATGGGATTTGTACCTTGTGTCCACGCCTTCTGGGAATTGGCGCGCCTAGATTCAGCAAGAGTCAGAATTCGCGATCAACGAATTGGCCAACATCGTAAGGATTGATTGACAAATCTGAAGACAACATACCTTTGGCCTGCATCGACGGGGCTCCCTGATTGTCGTCGCACGTTATCCGAGCCCTTCACATTGGGTCGCAAGGGTTGGCGGGTGTTCTGAGACGCGTACAACGTATTGCCCGGGGCACCGTTGGTGGAGGCAGATTTGATGGTTGACGCCATGGACAAGCGAGGATCTGGGGAAGCTTCTGGACGTGGGGGACCAGGAATCTTGTGTTCAGTCCACGCCGCACAGTCAGAACTAGCGAAATAAAGACACTGATATCGCGGGAAAGTTTCGTTTTCTTTTGTAGACGCTTAAATTGACAACAAACCGCCCAGAGCTAGACTGGGAGATTGAAGGAAGGGGTGCGGAAAAATGACCTCCTCAGTTCGTCTGCGCAAAACCGAAGGGAAAATTGAGATCGGAGGATGAAGGAGGCACGATGCCACACGAGAGAAAGAACGAGGAGTAGGAGGAGTAGGTGAAGGATAGGTCTGGGGGAGCTCAAGCGTAGGCAATGCGAGGCTGAGAGGCGGGAGATTAGACTCTGGACGTGAGAGCGGGTGGAGACGGGGAAGCAGCGGCCAAGCTTCGGGGAATCGAGACGGGCCGGGCAGATGAGATGAGAGGACGGCAGAGGGATGTGAATGGTGAGAGTGATGAGGAATGTGATGGAGCGAGGATTGATCTTCTGGATCTGAGATCCCTCTCTTCTGGGATGAAGCACTGAAATTGGAGTGCGACAAGAGTGCGAGAATCGTGTGCGCATTACACCTTGGGGCGCGATGATTGCTGTTTTGGACTGTTGATGCCTCAGGCATACATGACGGCCGCCTCAAGTCATCGACTTGAGACACCGCTTTACGAGTTCGCTGGCCAGCCATAACAGCAGCAGGACCCCCTGTGTCGCAGATCGCGTCGCAGCGACTTCCTGCACTGGAGCTGCGCTGTTTTGATCGACTGCAGTGCCACACCGTGGTGGGAGTATACATTCAGAGTTTCGGACAATAGAATTGCATTCACAATATGAGTGCGATGAAGCTTTTACAACCTATGCGGTGACAAATATCTGATCATTGTAATCGTCTCTACTAGACAGTAGCCGTCAGAAATACATGGAGATGGGAAAATACCGACGATGCAGTGATTATCTAACCTAGTACTAGCCTAGTATCAGAACTTGCGCCTCTTCTTTCCGGCCGCGCGGCGCTGAGCCTCCAACTGCTGCTTCAACTCCTGCCGCTTTCGATCCGCCTTGTCCAGCGTCGATTCTTCCTGCTTGGGCTCCGCGGCGGAGGGTTCCTCGCGTGGCGGTGATGCGGAGTCATGATTGGCCCGGGCGGAGGACGGTCGCTCGTGCGGTTTCTGTTCCTCTGGCGGAGAGTCGCCGCCTTCGCCGGCAGGAGTCGCTTTCCTCTTTCCGCCGATTGTGCCTAATTTGGCACCGTGCCGAGGGCGGGGACGGGTCAATCGGGAGTCGCTGTCCGTGCTGGCGTCGGATAGACGCCGCGCCGGGGGCGACGCGGATCGGGAAGACGCTCGCTCGGACGGGGCGGGAGCCTTCTTGCCGCCGATCATACCCAGAACCCTTTTCCGAGGCGGAGCTGGGGCCGTAGAGGAGTCGCGGGCAGTCGCTGGGGGTTGTGGCCGTTGCGGAGGTGGACTGGACGATGGAGACCCGGACTCGGTCGTGTCGTTATGATCAGCCGGGGGAGGCGGCAGACGGGCCGGCTCTCCATCATCGGATGGAGTCGACGAGACGGATTCTGATCGAACTTGTGGCCGAGCATTTCGAGAGCCTCCAATCTTGCCCAGAACCTTTTTCTGCGTCGGCGCTTGCGGACGACGCGCTGGAGAGCTACTTTTACGAGGAACGGGCTGGGACTCCACATCGGACTGGGTATCAGATTCGGTACTGGCTTCTGCCTTCTGCCGACGCGCGAGACGCGGGGTGGCTTGCTGGACATTATGAGACGGATTTTGGCCAGAATTGGGCACGGAACAAACCTCAAAGTCGTCTTCCTCAGTGCTCTCATCCTGCAGACTTGTCGGCCTCAGCGGGCCCTTTTTTGTAGAGATATTGTCGCTGCCAAGAGGCTCCTTCGACACTGAAGGCTGCTCGTTGCTGCTCAGCTCTGTAACGTCCAAGTTCTCCCACCATCGACCGGTGGGAAGCTGGAAGTCATCAATGGCGGATGCCTGCGCGTTATCTGTAATCTGATTTGTTACGTCCGCAGCGACAGCCACCACGGATTCACCATTTCCGGTAGTTCGTCTCCATTCTGCTTCATCAAACGGTGCAACTCCCTTGACATACTCAGCGGCATGAGAAAATGTGCTGCCCTTTCTAGGTCCACGGACGCCGCCTACGCTGGGGAAGAGCGCGCTGAGATCTAACCCGATCGTGTCGATCTTGTCAAAGATTTTGCCAATAACCCAATCCTTCTCCTTCAACCGGTCTAGTAGTACACGCTCCCTCCTCTCACGCTCAACTTCGCCTTTCAGAAGCGGCAACAGGAGATGCCGCGTGAGCTCGGAGGGAGGCTGCCTAGACACGAACAACGTCCATCGGAGTGGCTTCAAGGGCTCCGGAAGCGGTGTGACAGTAACGATCTCCAAAGAGTCCCTGGCCATTCCTGGATTAACAGCCACCCGGCTACCTTGGCTTCCTCGGAGTGCATCGCCAATCTTCTCCAAAAGAACATCGAACTGGTCCGGGTCTTCACCCGGGTCAATACTCGCACCAGTATCCTCAGCCCTTTGCAAGATATCTCGAAGAGACAGACGTTCCGACCAGAGACATGTTAAATCAGTCACATGAAATTCATAGTCTTTGGAAGTGGTCTTGAATTTGTAGAGAAGTGGCGGAACAGATGTTTCGTTTGAATGCCGAAGTCGTGCCCAATGCTGCGACATGGCCAAATCCCAAAGAGTTTGATACTTTATCTAAAGGAAATCCAGGTCCTGCATTGCAATAAGTAAATCTTTGTTGGCATCATGATCGCTGTTGGACCTGTGTTGCCTGCGCGGCGACGATGCCTGCAGCTTGAACCCCGAGTCCTCGAGAATTACAAGAATCGGTATCGTAAATTTACTCAATCTAGCAGTTTAACCGCCAGTTCCGATTTTGCCGCCACTTTTACCATAAATAGTTAGCGCAAGGAACCGTGGCGCTTATTTGGATCTGGTCCTCCATCGCATTCCATGTTTCCTGTCTATGAAGCCAAACGAAATCGGCAGTCTATACGATCTGTCAATCCGGCGTGGTCGGAATGTCATCGTACGATTCAGACAAAGTCGGCTCGAAGAGAAGTCGGTCCCGATCGCCTCCACCATGGAAACGGTCCGAGAAAGCGCCGCGGAGGGACTTTCGCCGCGAGTACGATCGCCACTCCAGTCGATCCGAACGCCAACCTCGCCGTGAGAATGATCAGACTCGAATCAAGCAGCTACAAGAAGATGAGCAGCTGCGGGAATGGGTTGCGCAGGAGGATACATTTGTGTTGAAACAGGCCAAGAAGAAGGCAGAAATCCGCGTCAAGGAGGGACGGGCGAAGCCCATCGACTGGCTGGCTGTGACTTTGCGAGTGATCGATCCGACACGCAACCCTCTCGATGACGAGATTCCGGATTCCGAGCTCGATCTAATCGACCCAGAGGGCGTCTTTGAGGGTTTATCTCAAGCGCAGCTAGAGGAGTTGGACAAAGACATTGAAACTTTCCTCAACTTAGAGACAGCTCCTAAGAATCGCGATTTCTGGAAGGTAAGTAAGGTTCGATTGCTGCGCTTCTGTGATGTATGTGCTAATGCCTTGATAAGACGATGCGTGTCGTATGCCGCGACCGTCTCAAAGTAGCGGCACCAGAAGGACGGGTTCTGAGCGCTGTCGCTGCCGATATCAACAAGATTTTGAGTCCCAAGACTTATGACCAGTTGGTTACATTAGAGGATCAAGTTCAACGAAAATTGCAATCCAACGAACCCATCGATACCGACTACTGGGAGGAACTCCTGCGCAGTCTGCAGGTGTGGAAGGCGCGTGCAAAGTTGAAAGAGCTCTTCCGAGCCGTCATTGAAGGACAAGTCCGGGCACTCCGCAAGCAACAACGTGAGGAGGCGGAATCTGTCCGGGCGAAACTCGCACCTCTGACCCCTATCGTGAAACCCGGTCTGAGTCGAAGCAGTCCTGTTACCGAGGAGGCTATCGCTCGTCTAGACCCCGAGCCCATGCTTCAGTTGCGCCCCGAAGACAAGGCTCTTGAGGTTATGGATGAGGCCCAGTTCCTGAAGCAAGTTGTAAGTACCTGCGCCAGCAAACAGGCTGTCCAAACGAGGCTAACTTCCGAGCCAGGCGCAACAACGCGAGAAAACCTTGAAGATGGGATTCGTCCCATTGCGCCATCGGGCTGCGGAGAAGGCAGTGGCGAAGCCCGCCAGTCAAAACACAGAAACTGCGGTGGTACCGAGCCGTTTCATGCCCACGTCCAACGACGACTTCTCTCAGGCGACAAAAGCTCTGTACGAGCGAGAGGTCGCTAGAGGTGTCAGCGAAAACGAAGAGATTTTTGCCGCAGAGGAGGCTGTCACTACTATATCCCGTCCGCTGTGGTCCGATAAGTACCGGCCCCGCAAGCCGCGGTATTTCAACCGCGTGCAGATGGCGTACGAATGGAACAAATACAACCAAACCCACTACGACCACGATCATCCGCCACCCAAGGTGGTTCAGGGGTACAAGTTTAATATCTTCTATCCGGACTTGATTGATAAGACAAAGGCGCCGACGTATCGCATCGAGCGTGAGAACGGGCGCAAACGTGGCCAGTCATCCGTCAAACCCGGCGAGGAGGACACATGCCTCATCAGGTTCATGGCTGGTCCGCCCTATGAAGATATTGCCTTCCGCATCGTGGACAGAGAGTGGGATTACAGTGCGAAGCGAGACCGTGGGTTCCGCTGTACCTTTGAAAAGGTATGTCTTCCTGTCTTCTGAGGCATGCGACAGCTGCTGACGGGCTTTGCAGGGTATTTTGCAGCTTCATTTCCAGTTCAAGAAGGTATGGAGGCGCCCATGGTTTGTCTGCAGTTTTCTTCGCTAACTTAGAGCGCAGATTTACTACCGCAAGTGATTCGCCCAGTAACACCTTACGGTGGCATCTGGCAACAATGTTGGTCAACGAGGCATGCTTGACGATATGCATTGGCGCACGTTAGAGATCGTCAAGTGGGTGTCACCACCCCACACTTTTCGATCTTCCCGTCGAGCTCCCGCGAGCGGAGAACCTGAACGCATGATCAATTTGTTCGGACGTTGTTCGCTGTTTTTAACGGACCGAGGTTGTCCAGAGCAGCACGATCCAGAAATGGGATTGTCAGTGCCATTGCTTTGGGATGCAGCTACCCGAGGTCATCAAATTTTGTCCTCCCTGCCGTCATTTCCATCCCTGTGGAGTGACACGAAACAGTCCCCCAATAACCCGGCGGCAGTCTCCGTTTCATGACCGAAGCTCGTGGCTTCCACGCCTCACCCTCGCTTTCGCCTGTGCGCGTGCGCGATATTGCACGCTGCGTCATCATAGTCGCCAAGTTGCGGACCGCATACTACGTGGTGATTCAGGCCATCTGCGCTTGTCCAAACTTGGACATATGATGTATCCAAATAGGTGTATGCGTAGTGACATCTCTGCGTATATCCTTATCTAGTTCAGACTCTCCATCTTCACATTCATGTATTCTCTTGCATGATTAGCGATGTTCAACATGGCTCCAATTCAGCATATTTTGGAATATATTCTAGTTCCTTGGCTCATACTGTTTTGAATCCTCGTTGCCCAAAATAGATCATTATAGATCTAACGTCATCACCTATACTGGCCCGAGTATAAACATCGTGCTAGCTGCTTCGATGGCCTATAGCAGAACTCATGGACGTCAGTTCCAGCCACTCGAGAACATGGTCTCCAAGCAGACGACCAATATCCGGAACTGCGTCGAGCCCTAGTCCTTTACCCGAGCAACCGGCCGGCTTACCGTGCTCAACCTATCCTTCGTCATTCCAGCCAGCCGCCGTCCTGGACGGAGTGCCACGACGCAGTTCTTCCCTGCTGCCGATGCCGGTGGGATGCTGCTGACGAACGACTACCCAGTGCAATCTCTGAAGACAGCGTCCCCCTTTACTACGGCTTTGAGACAGCCGGGTCCAACATGGATACGACTGCCACTCTATATAGATGGAGCAATCATCGCCATTGGCCTATAGCAGACTCGGGAGCTCCATCGTCTAGGTACATACCGGTGATCACCGAGGGCACCTTCGCGCCTCGCCTGCATTTTCTTTCCTTGACAACAGCATTGTGGTGTCTACATGATGCCTATGCATCATCCTCCCTGGCAGCTGCACTACCATACGAGCCACGGAAATGGCCTGCTCCTTCTCATTTTCTCGATAACCCCCAGACAGAGCTCCAAAACCACGATGATGTGACCAGCTTAGGGCAAGACCTACCATATTCCCAACTCCTCTACCGCTCCCTGCACTTCACATCAGCCCGCCGGCTAACCCTGCAAGAGAGCTACCAATAGTCCCTGGACAACACCTACAAAGTCAAGGACACGAACAAACTTGGCCTAGCGAAATAGTATCCGCCATAATCTTTCCATGAATGCCTTATGTGTGCTGCTGTAGTTCCAAATCCCTTTCTTGGAAGTATTCTCATTCCCTTCCCTCATACGCCTGCTGTGATGGAGTCAACTGGTAGTCCTGACCCAAGAGTCCGAACCACACGTGCAAGAACCATTAATATAGTACAGGCCATTTGCTTCTAACTGAGAACTCTCACCCAGGGGCAGCACAAAGGTATCCGTCTGGAGATTTACAGATGATGCGGCACAGTATGGCGTGCAGCTCACGACGTACAGAAAGCCAGCTCCTACCGATTAGTACGTAGTCGTGTATCGAAATCTGCAGATATCGCGGCGCCTAGCACGCGGATGCCGAAGCAAAGGCTTTGCCGGGAGAAGCTGAGAAGAGAAGACAATGGACAGGGTCACTAGGCAGTAGGTTTTGGCAAGGATTGAAGTTCTACCTTTCACTGATTCGTGGTATGAAGATGTGCCTCGCGGTTGAATCTGGTATATTCTCAAAATGGAGGCCTCGAAGTTACAGCCATCTCTTCGCTCTCCCGAGCCCTGACAGCCTGAGAAGATGTGATTAATATGGCGCTTGAGTTGTACGTCTAGCATGCGAACCCATCAATGATTATTCTATGATTTGTTTGGTTCTACATCCGGGTTCTAGCTGGAAATGCAGTACTCCACCTGAACCTGGAATCCTACGATGGAAAATCAATCGCAATGCATGTCTAGCATTGTCGCGAGATCCGTGTCTTCATGACATATTTTAGCCTCTAATTGACAGGCGTAACAGCTCGACTCGAATGTCCCATACCCTCCACGAGCCGAGTGCGAATCGAACCGACTTTATTCCCCGCAACCCAGTAAAACACCGGCATTAAAAAGAAGAAGCCATCATGATACAGACAGGAAATCCCCCTTTTTAACGCTTCCGGGCAGCGGCCTTCTCCTTCTCCTGGGTCTCCTTGAGCACCTTCTTGACGATCTTCTGCTCCTCGATCAGGAAGGCGCGCACAATGCGGTCCTTGACGCAGTTGGCGCAGCGCGAACCACCGTAGGCACGGGACACGGTCTTGCGAGGCTTGGAGATCTGGGAGTATTCACGAGGGCGCAGGGCCGGAATCTATCAAACAAAAATGGGTCAGTCTGGCTGTCGATTCCCTCCTCGATGTCATGATATTCCCCCCTGTCCATCTTCCTCTCCCAATTCCGTCGGCGACGGGGAAATGTGGTTGTTCATCGGTTACTCACACCAGGGAGCTTGATGCCGCAGTCACCGCACTTCGGCGCAGTACCCTTCTTCTTGATATGAAGGTACCGCAGTTCGCCGCCCGGGGTCTTGATCACGCGGACCCGGTTGGACTTGGTGTTGTACCTATTGTCGCAATCATCCCATTAGCGAACTATATCGATCGAGGGCGAGTGTAGCAGTTCTATCCGCGAGTATACATACGATTTCCGCCGGCGCTGTAAAAAAGACCACCGTTAGTCTCCTTGCTCGTAATCTGACAGGATTCCCAATGCCACTCACGTATTGCAATCGCACGTTCGCCATTGTGACGATGGTTCAGCGGCGTGTCAAACTGTCGTGCGAAGCTCAAAGTGTAAGAATCGACCAAGTTTGTGTGGGCAAATTCCGCATTCTGCGCTAGCGACCTTTGGCGAGTTTGCTCTAGTCCGTTTTTGGTTAGTTCTAGAGACCCCATTGCCACGAGTTCACCGCCTGCCTATTCTGGATCTCTGCCAAGACTTCATGTTTGCGCGACAACTTCAAAAAGCTTCGCTCCTTTGCTCTCGCATCGCTTCGCTCGTCGCCATCACCAGCCGTCGTGAGAGGGATATTCATCGCGAGGCGGTCATCTCTTCTCCCCGGGCTGTGTGTTGCTGTCTTTGCTCTTCTCTTCTTCGTCTTTTCTTCTTGTTGCGAACTGAGTTTACTTTCGGTTTCGAGAAATTCTGGGGTTGACAACGACCCCGATGCAGAGTCCGAACGCGTTTGACTCGACTTGACTGTGCATCCAAAGATCGCATCGGCACATCAATCGCATCGTTAAAGCGCAGTCATGTCGTCGCTACCACCGCCGCCTCCCCCCGGTTGGGGTGCCGCTCCCCCTCCTCCTCCTCCGCCATCCTCGATGGCACCTCCGCCGCCCCCCGGTTATCAACCCCCGGCTGATCCGAAGGTTGCCAAGTTCGCGCAGAAGAAGACGGAATGGTTGCGAACGCAGCGCAACCGCTTCGGAGAGAAGCGCAAGGGGGGCTTCGTAGAGACTCAAAAGGCCGACATGCCCCCAGAGCATCTCCGCAAGATTGTCAAGGATATCGGGGACGTGTCGCAAAAGAAGTTTAGCAGTGAGAAGCGGAGCTATTTGGGTGCACTCAAGTTCATGCCCCATGCCGTGCTCAAGCTCCTCGAGAACATGCCCATGCCGTGGGAGTCGACCCGCGAAGTCAAGGTTCTGTACCACGTCAACGGCTGCCTCACCCTCGTCAACGAGATCCCGCGCGTTATCGAGCCCGTTTTCCACGCACAGTGGGCAACGATGTGGGTGACGATGCGACGCGAGAAAGCTGACCGCCGGCACTTCAAGCGCATGCGCTTTCCGCCTTTCGACGATGAAGAGCCTCCTCTCTCGTGGTCCGAAAACCTGGAAGACGTCGAACCATTGGAACCCATCCAGATGGAGCTGGACGAGGAGGAAGATGCTCCCGTCTACGAATGGTTCTACGATCATCGGCCGCTTTTGGATACCCCGCATGTAAACGGCCCAAGCTATCGGCGATGGAACCTGACTCTACCACAGATGGCCACCCTCTACCGCCTAAGCCATCAGTTGCTGAGTGACGTCGTCGACAAGAATTATTTCCATCTATTCGACCTCAACAGCTTTTTGACTGCCAAAGCTCTCAACGTCGCCATTCCTGGTGGTCCTCGGTTTGAACCTCTGTACAAGGACATCGATCCGAACGACGAGGATTTCAGCGAGTTCAACTCCATCGACCGCATCATCTTCCGCTCTCCCATCCGCACCGAATACCGCGTCGCGTTCCCTTACCTCTACAACTCGCTGCCTCGTAGTGTGAAGGTGTCCTGGTACTCGTACCCTCAGGTCGTCTACGTGCGCTCCGAGGCTAACCTCCCGGCCTTCTACTTTGATCCCGTCATCAACCCCATCTCCTCCCGATCCGTTGCTCCCAAGAACATCACCGTTAGCCACGAGGATGAGATATTCGGTCCCGGCAATGATGAGGATGACAGTTTCGAGCTGCCGGAGGATATGGAACCATTCATGGCTGATGAGGAGCTGTATACCCCCGAGACTGCATCGGCCATCCAGCTTTGGTGGGCTCCTTATCCTTTTGATCGCCGCTCAGGACGGATGGTGCGAGCCCAGGACGTGCCCTTGGTCAAGCAGTGGTACCTGGAACACTGCCCTCAGGGCCAGCCGGTCAAGGTCCGCGTGTCCTACCAGAAGCTGCTGAAGACCTACGTCCTCAACGAGCTCCACAAGAAGAGGCCCAAGGCACAGAACAAGCAGAACCTCCTCAGGACGTTGAAGGGCACAAAGTTCTTCCAGCAGACCACCATCGACTGGGTAGAGGCAGGTCTTCAGGTGTGCCGACAAGGGTTCAACATGTTGAATCTCCTCATCCACCGCAAGAACCTGACCTACCTCCACCTCGACTACAACTTCAACCTCAAGCCCATCAAGACCTTGACCACAAAGGAGCGCAAGAAGTCCCGTTTTGGAAACGCCTTCCACCTCATGCGGGAAATCCTTCGGCTCACCAAGCTCATTGTCGATGCCCATGTCCAGTACCGTCTTGGCAACATCGACGCCTTCCAGCTTGCTGATGGCATCATGTACGCCTTCAACCACGTCGGGCAGCTGACTGGTATGTATCGGTACAAGTACAAGTTGATGCATCAGATCCGGTCATGCAAGGACCTGAAGCACCTCATCTACTACCGATTCAACACCGGCGCCGTCGGCAAGGGTCCTGGCGTTGGTTTCTGGGCTCCAGCCTGGCGAGTGTGGCTCTTCTTCATGCGGGGCATCATTCCTCTGCTGGAGAGATGGCTTGGAAACCTGCTGTCTCGTCAATTCGAAGGTCGCCACAGCAAGGGTGTCGCGAAGAGCGTCACGAAGCAGCGGGTCGAGTCCCACTTCGATCTGGAGCTCCGTGCTTCCGTCATGGCCGACCTCATGGATATGATGCCCGAGGGTATCAAACAGAACAAGGTTAAGACCGTCTTGCAGCACTTGTCGGAGGCTTGGAGATGCTGGAAGAGTAACATTCCCTGGAAGGTGCCAGGTCTTCCTGCGCCCATCGAAAACATCATCCTTCGCTATGTCAAGGCCAAGGCCGATTGGTGGATCTCAGTCGCCCACTACAACCGCGAGCGAATTCGTCGAGGTGCCACCGTTGATAAAACCGTGGCCAAGAAGAACCTGGGCCGGCTGACTCGGCTGTACCTCAAGGCCGAGCAGGAGCGGCAGCACAACTACCTGAAGGATGGCCCGTATGTGTCTTCAGAGGAGGCCGTTGCCATCTACACCACTATGGTCCACTGGCTGGAGTCTCGGAAGTTCTCTCCGATCCCCTTCCCGAGCGTGTCCTACAAGCACGACACAAAGATCTTGATTTTGGCTCTGGAACGCCTGCGCGAGAACTATTCCGTCAAGGGTCGTTTGAATCAGAGCCAACGGGAAGAGCTGGCCCTCATCGAACAAGCGTACGATTCCCCAGGAACCACACTAGCAAGAATCAAGCGGTTCCTCTTGACCCAGCGTGCATTCAAGGAAGTCGGCATCGATATGAACGACAACTACAGCGACATCAACCCAGTATACGATGTCGAACCAATCGAGAAGATCACAGACGCCTATCTAGACCAGTATCTCTGGTATCAGGCCGAGCAGCGTCACCTCTTCCCCAACTGGATCAAGCCTTCTGATTCGGAGGTGCCGCCGCTTCTCGTGTACAAGTGGGCCCAGGGCATTAACAACCTTCAAGACGTCTGGGAGACTTCTGACGGCCAGTGCAACGTCCTCATCGAGACGAAGCTGTCCAAAGTCTACGAGAAGATCGATTTGACTCTGCTCAACCGGCTTCTCCGGCTGATCATGGATCACAACCTGGCCGATTACATCACCTCCAAGAACAACGTCCAATTGAACTACAAGGACATGAACCACACCAACAGCTATGGTTTGATCCGTGGTCTTCAGTTCTCCGGCTTCGTCTTCCAGTACTACGGTCTGGTAATTGACCTGTTGCTCCTCGGTCTTCAGCGCGCCAGCGAACTGGCTGGTCCGCCACAGAGCCCGAACGACTTCTTGCAGTTCAAGGACCGCGCCACGGAAACTAGGCACCCAATCCGCTTGTACACGCGCTACATTGACAAGATCTGGATGTTCTTGCGGTTCGATGCCGATGAGTCCCGCGACCTGATCCAGCGGTTCTTGACCGAGAACCCGGATCCCAACTTCGAGAACGTCATTGGCTACAAGAACAAGAAGTGCTGGCCTCGTGACTCTCGGATGCGGTTGATGCGGCATGATGTCAACCTCGGCCGTGCCGTCTTCTGGGACCTGAAGAACCGCCTACCCAGATCAATTACCACAATCGAGTGGGAGGATACCTTTGCAAGTGTGTACAGCAAGGACAACCCGAACCTCCTGTTCTCCATGTGCGGGTTTGAGGTTCGGATTCTGCCAAAGTGCCGCAATCAAAATGACGAGTTCTCAGTCAAGGACAGCGTCTGGTCTTTGGTTGACAACACCACCAAAGAGCGGACTGCCTATGCCTTCTTGCAGGTCACCGAGGAAGACATTCAGAAGTTCAACAACCGCATCCGCCAGATCCTGATGTCCTCAGGTTCGACTACGTTCACGAAGATTGCCAACAAGTGGAACACCGCTCTGATTGCCCTCTTTACCTATTACCGTGAAGCTGCGGTGTCTACTGTGAACCTGCTGGATACGGTCGTCAAGTGCGAAACTAAGATCCAAACGCGGGTCAAGATCGGACTTAACTCGAAGATGCCATCCCGATTCCCTCCGGCCGTCTTCTACACTCCCAAGGAACTTGGAGGTTTGGGTATGATCTCGGGGTCTCACATCCTCATTCCAGCGAGCGACAAACGCTGGTCCAAGCAAACCGACACCGGCATCACGCACTACCGGTCCGGTATGTCGCATGACGAAGAGACCCTGATTCCGAACATCTTCCGCTATATCATTCCATGGGAGGCTGAATTCATCGACTCTCAGCGAGTTTGGATGGAGTATTCTCAGAAGCGGCAGGAGGCTCAACAGCAGAACCGACGATTGACGCTGGAGGATCTGGAGGACAGCTGGGATCGCGGTCTGCCTCGTATCAACACTCTCTTCCAGAAGGACCGAACAACACTGAGCTTCGACAAAGGCTTCCGAACTAGGGCCGAATTCAAGCAGTACCAGATCATGAAGAGCAACCCGTTCTGGTGGACCAACCAGAGGCACGATGGCAAGCTTTGGAATCTCAACGCCTACCGGACCGACGTCATCCAAGCTCTGGGTGGTGTTGAGACTATTCTGGAGCACACTCTGTTCAAGGCCACCGCATTCCCATCGTGGGAAGGACTGTTCTGGGAGAGGGCCAGCGGTTTCGAGGAGTCGATGAAGTACAAGAAGTTGACCAACGCCCAGCGATCCGGTCTTAATCAGATTCCTAACCGTCGGTTCACGCTTTGGTGGTCACCCACAATCAACCGTGCCAACGTCTACGTTGGCTTCCAGGTGCAGCTGGATCTGACTGGCATCTTCCTGCACGGCAAGATTCCAACGCTGAAGATCTCACTGATCCAGATCTTCCGTGCGCACTTGTGGCAAAAGATTCACGAGTCGGTGGTTATGGATCTGTGTCAGGTGTTTGATCAGGAATTGGAGGCTTTGGGCATTGAAGCCGTCCAGAAGGAGACGATCCACCCGCGCAAGTCGTACAAGATGAACAGCTCCTGCGCCGACATCCTGCTTTTCGCTACGAACAAGTGGAACGTGACTCGTCCATCGCTGCTGTTCGACACCAAGGATGTCATCGAGCCGACCACCACCAACAAGTTCTGGTTGGACGTGCAGCTGCGGTACGGTGACTATGATTCGCACGATATTGAGCGATATGTCCGCGCCAAGTACCTCGACTACACCACGGACAGCATGAGTATCTACCCGTCCGCGACCGGGTTGATGATTGCCATCGACCTCGCATACAACCTGTACTCGGCCTACGGCCAGTACTTCCCTGGCTTGAAGATCCTGATCCAGCAGGCGATGGCCAAGATCATGAAGGCCAACCCGGCGCTGTACGTCCTGCGAGAACGTATTCGCAAAGGTCTGCAGCTCTACGCTTCCGAGAGCAACCAGGAGTTCCTGAACTCACAAAACTACTCCGAGCTCTTCAGCCCTCAGATCCAGCTGTTCATCGATGACACCAACGTGTACCGTGTCACTATCCACAAGACCTTTGAGGGCAACCTGACCACCAAGCCGATTAACGGTGCCATCTTCATCTTCAACCCTCGTACTGGACAGCTGTTCCTCAAGATTATCCACACTAGCGTCTGGGCGGGTCAGAAGCGACTTGGTCAGCTGGCCAAGTGGAAGACGGCGGAAGAAGTGGCGGCACTTATCCGATCCCTGCCGGTGGACGAACAGCCCAAGCAACTGATCGTGACTCGCAAGGGCCTTCTCGATCCCCTGGAGGTTCATCTGCTGGACTTCCCCAACATCTCGATCCGGGCGTCGGAGCTGCAACTTCCCTTCCAGGCCGCGATGAAGGTGGAGAAACTGGCGGACATGATTCTCCGTGCCACGGAGCCGCAGATGGTTCTCTTCAATCTGTACGACGACTGGCTCAAGTCGATCTCGCCGTACACCGCCTTCTCGAGATTGATCCTGATTCTCCGAGCGCTGCATGTGAACCCGGACAAGACCAAGATCATCCTTCGCCCGGACAAGACTGTCATCACGCAGGAGCATCACATCTGGCCAAGTCTGTCCGATGAAGACTGGATCAAGGTCGAAGTTCAGCTGCGCGATCTGATCTTGAACGATTATGGCAAGAAGAACAATGTCAACGTCCAGAGCTTGACCAGCAGCGAGGTCCGGGATATCATCCTGGGTATGGAGATCAGCGCGCCGTCTCTCCAGCGTCAGCAAGCGGCCGAGATCGAGAAGCAGCAGCAAGATCAAAAGCAGCTGACAGCCGTGACAACCAAGACGCAGAACGTCCGGGGCGAGGAGATCATCGTGACCACAACGTCCCAGTACGAGCAGCAGTCGTTTGCCTCGAAGACGGAGTGGCGCACGCGGGCGATCGCTACCTCCAACCTGCGGACTCGTGCCAACAACATCTACATCTCATCCGACGACATCCGGGAGGACGACCATTACACATATGTTATGCCGAAGAACATCCTCAAGCGGTTCATCATGATCTCAGACCTGCGAGTGCAAGTTGCAGGATATCTCTACGGCCGATCTCCACCGGATAACGACCAGGTCAAGGAGATTCGGACGATTGTGATGATCCCGCAGGTCGGCAACACGCGCGATGTGC
This sequence comes from Thermomyces lanuginosus, assembly GCF_041956635.1. Taxonomy (NCBI): domain Eukaryota; kingdom Fungi; phylum Ascomycota; class Eurotiomycetes; order Eurotiales; family Trichocomaceae; genus Thermomyces; species Thermomyces lanuginosus. Next base: position 281,783 of record NW_027192358.1, on the reverse strand, counting down.
AGCTGCCACAGCAGCTACCGCAGCATGACTACCTGAACGACCTGGAGCCGCTTGGAATTATTCACACCCTCTCAGGCAACGAGCCACCGTACATGCTGCCACAAGACGTCACGCAGCACGCCCGGTTGATGAACGCCCATTCGAGCTGGGACAAGAAGACAGTGACGATGACGGTCTCCTTCACGCCGGGATCGGTCTCGTTGGCCGCATGGGGTCTCACACCACAGGGCTACAAGTGGGGCGCGGAGAACAAGGACATGAGCTCGGACCATCCGCAGGGATTCTCGACCGACATGGGTGCCAAGTGCCAGCTTCTGCTGAGTGACAAGATCCGCGGCTACTTCCTGGTTCCAGAGGACAATGTGTGGAACTACAGCTTCATGGGAAGCGCTTTCAGCAGTGTCGAGAAGCGGCCAATCTACGTCAAGATCGACACGCCATTGCGCTTTTACGACGATCAGCATCGTCCTCTGCATTTCCAGAACTTTGCAGAGCTCGAGGACATTTGGGTGGATCGGTCAGACAACTTTGCGTAAAAAGCTCAGAGTGGGCGTTGGGATGGCATGTGTGTATATTACGTTCTGTGTTCATGTTTTGATGGGCCTGTATTCGTATGATTTTGTCTGTGTGCTTGGATGTAACGATAATCATGTTAAGAATGACTAAAGAGAATTATTATTCTCGCTGGTGGTTCTAAGCGCAGCAATTTCACATAGCGAACGTACTAAATCAAACCCGCTATTATCTCCCCCCTTCTGATTTAGTTTCGTTTCCATCCTATCCTACATGTGTAATGCAGTGCGACGTTTCAATCATCACCTTATGAATTCTCGGGGCGCTGGCCGTAAACGACGTAGCTGCGGATGGCATCTGCGTAAGTAATTGACGTTGCTTATTAGCTACGGGGAATACTCACTAGTCGAAGTACATGTGAATGTCGCGCCTCTTCCCATCAGCGCGGGCCTGACTGGCCAGAACCATGACCTCCTCCTTGGTCCAGTTCTTGAATCGAGTCAGAGCGGCCATGGCGAAACCCTCGAAGCCGAGCGCTTCAGCCTGGGTCTGGCACCAGGCGCCAACTTTCTTCTGTAAAGATGTTTAGTACTGGATTCAATACTAACTGATTATTGGAAAAACTGACAAGATAGCGATCCTTTGGCCATATACCGTAGGGAATGATAAACTTCTCAACATGGATGTTCACGAAGCCAGCGTCCTTGAACCATTGCTCTAGCTTGATTCCGGGACGGACCTCGTAACCAGCCCCCTCGAATGCGCCATAGACCTCGTCATAGAACCGTTGTAGCCCGGTGCCTTTGTGGCTGCCGTCTTCAGATGTGGGATAGCCGTCCCAGTCCTGGAATTCGACCCAGCCGCCGGGCTTGACCGAGCTGCTCTCTGTCAGAGAGTCAAGAAAGAAAGGCAGGAAAGAGTCTCAATGGCATACCGATAAGACTCCCTAATCACCTTTTCATAGTTCCTAATGGAAACAGCCAGGGATCGAGCATGGATGAAGTCGAATGGATTGCTTTCATATGCCCAGTCCGACTCGATGTCGTCCACCAGAAACTTGACGTTCGGAGGAACTCTGCCAAATCCTGTTAGTCGTGTGACTTGACTATGGATTCATAGGTTAGACTGACACAGACGGCTGAGTCGGGCTCAAGTCACAGCCAATCACCTAAAACAAACAGAACCTGTCTCAGCATTCTGTGTCTAGAGTCCTTCCCGATTGAATTCCTTACCTCTGCCTGGGGATGTTCATCCGCTGCGATAAGTCAGTATTCATATTTGACATTGGCAAACCAGCAATCAAACATACCAAAATCGATGGCCCAGATACCTGTCCCAGTCGCCAGGTCAATCACTCGCTGCGGGTTCTTGATTGGCGCCAGGTAGAGTTTCCGATGCATCAGCACCAGGGAAAGTTCGTGCAACATGTCCATGCGGTCATTTTCTGGTTCATCGTTGGGGAGCAAGTACACTAGAACATGACAATCAGTTCACATGTCTTGGATAGTCAGGAAAGAAAGGTCAACTCATACCCCCGTCGCGAAATTTATGATACCGACGGCCATTTTCATGGCGATAGTCGAGCACCGACGAGGTCAGCGACGCGCTATACGACGATCTATATGTAAAGAACATCTGTGAGCGTGCTTTTCGGATCGGAAGCACCATGGCATCACATCACGTACAGTTCATCACCATATGCCGAGTCGTTCTCATACTGTACCTCAAGTAAGCGACGTGCTCCGATGTCCCGCAACGGTGGGATATCATACCGAGTTGTCCACTTCAACATTAGCCGGGACGCCGGCGGCGGGTGTAGTTGCCTGTTCCTGAGCACAGGTCTCGGCCATGGTGGAGTAAATCCAGAAGATAGGTGGGTGATTGATCACACGTTCTGAACCCTATAATATACCACAAGGCCAATGTCCTCGCAAACGGTCAAATATTGAGATTGTTGCAGCAGACAGGAAGCGCTAACTGGTTACTTTGCTCGAGTTGCTCTCTTAAGATGGAGAGGATGAACGGGGGAATGATGTACGGGGCACATTTACATGGTCTCCCACTAGCTTTAGTCTGTGCGAAATCCGGCCTGCGTGAGGAGCCATTGCTCGAGCTAGCCAAGCATTCGGAGCTTCAACCCTGCTATGGTTATGGATTCTCTGGCTGGTCAGGATTGGCCGTTGTTCTGTATCTTTCGTTGCAGTAAATTGAAAGTCATCACTATCTGCCAATCAGCGCTACCGGACCGACCCCTCCCTGCTTCCCCGGTCCCAAGCACAACCTAGACGAGTTCCGCGGAGGTGCGGGGATAAATCTTCAAGCGGCATGCAACTGTGAATGTTCACCAATGTCCTAATATGCGATAAGGTCAGGAACTCTAATTTGCCTCAGGATGTGGAATTGACGATCCCATGATTGCGTTCAGGTTGCTTACGATTGCGTGGGACGTCCATGTGGTGAATTCGGCTTGTCTTGGTTACTACGAGCATTTAAATCCTCATGGAAACGTGCTTGCGATAAGCCGAGTAGATGCCCTTGAATTTGCAGAATTCGGCCACGTCAGAATGACGGGCAATCTTGTGATTCCGTGATCCAATGACATGAAAAGCGCCATATAAATGGATGAGCGATGATTCAAAATAGCGGCTCAACCTGTAGACTGTCCCTGCGTTGAGGCCGACGAATAATGATTCTCGATAATTGGACTCTCAACGCGTCATGGATTGAACTCAGTTTTGGTTTTGACTCAACTGGTGGAAACGCGTTTTCTGGCAAAGTTTCCAACGTGTCGGTAACATTGGGAAAGTATCTGCGATGTACCTAAATTGTCCGTGTGAATGAAGGACGAGATCTTAAAACTGCTGCACCGGCAAAGTCGTTGAAGCTTCTGCGCCAACAAATAACTGTAATTTATCACAACGGTAACCTCCTGATGCCCGCGATCGGTTGACTTGAAGTAAATGAATGGCACGGTTGAGGACTCGGAGCCAAATATCATTCTTCAACCTTAGCTTTTTCAGCCCTGTGGTGGTTCGAATGTCAATGGGAATAGAATGATAAACTTGTCCCATTTCATTCAGATGCTTCCGAAATTCACATCTTCTAGTTTCTGTGCAATCGCAATCAAAATTGAGGCGCCAGGGTCAACAACTCAACGGTCGTCACGCAGCAGCAATGTCGCTCATGTTCGCAAGGCTTATGCCAAGCATCTAGGGCTAGCCCTATGTACATTCCAAAAAAAAAATTAGACAACTTTCATGGCTCAGCGAATCATCTGACACGGAAATGATTCGGGTCAGAGCTGCTGACTAAGCAATTCCCTTCCGGCGACGGGCTGGACGGGAAACCTCACGCAACATAACACCACCGCAAAACCTCTTCGACCGCCCAATTGCTTCCTCGCTTTCCTCCGTTAAACAACCAACCCACTCAAGGTTGTGATACTCGGACACAACAATGTTCCTTCAGCGTTCCGCTGCGGCCGTCGCCAGGCGCGCCCCTGTGCGGGCTTTCGCCAAAGTTCGCCCGTTCACCTCGTCGGTTGCTCGCTGTATGTCATGCGATTCCCTGTGTGCTACGTGCCATTGATCTGCGGCTGCTATCTATTCGCTGCTGCTTCAATTGACAAAGTTGGACCGCGTGTATGCTTGACTGACTAACCCGGACGCAGTTGACAGCAAGCTCGACAAGCCCGGCAAGATCGTGTCCTACGAAGGTGCGTCCCTTCGATGACGTCTCGCGGGAGACCTCGGTTCTCGAAACTATCGACCCAATTCGCCGTGATACTCTGAAGAATGCTCGCAGCTGACTCGTGTCTTCGTTCACAGAGGTCAAGACTGAGGACGATCTGCTCGCTCCTGGTGCCAAGCCCGGCACCATCCCGTCGGATCTCGACCAGGCGACCGGTCTGGAGCGTCTGGAACTGCTGGGCAAGATGCAGGGCTATGACGTTTTCGACATGCGGCCGCTGGATGCCTCGCGGAAGGGTAGGGAGCTTGTCCCGGCGTAGCCGGCCATCGATTCGCGGAGGAATGCTCACTGGAGCTAGGGACTCTGGACAACCCGATCATTGTCAACAGCGCCGGTGATGAGCAGTATGCCGGCTGCACCGGATACCCTGCCGATTCGCACCCGGTGAACTGGCTGACCGTAAGCATCCATACTTGTGAAAAAAAAGAGTCAAGGAACTAAACCGGATCAGGTCTCTCGCAAGCGCCCCATCGAGCGCTGCAACGAGTGCGGCAACGTCATCAAGCTCAACTACATTGGACCCGAGAAGGATGAGCATGGCCGTAAGCACTCCCGATTTTCCGAGTTCGGAGGGAGAAATGTTATTGACGAGTCAAATAGATGACCACCATGGCTACGAGGAGCCCAAGACCTTCGCCGACTACGTCCGGCCGGAGTACTGGTACCGATAAACGCCCTCTGTCGAGAATCTAGATTTGTTCTCTAGCTGTCGTTACATGGCATCAATGAGATCACCGCGTCTACCGTGGCAGTCGCAAGCTTTAGTCCCTCTCTTCTAGAATTTCCTTTGGCCAAATGATCACAGTGTTGCGGTTGTCACTGGCAGATGATGTGTATTGTATGTAGTATATAGGCAGATTTCTCGAATGGAGCTTGTGGAGGGAGATACTCGTCCATGTTGACGTATGAGTCGTCTCCGCTATGACATTGAAGGATGGCACACCGCCGAGATCAGATGGATGAGCACGTTGCCCTTTGGCAATCCTCTTCTCTGTTTGCAATTCACGCGCTTGATGATATACTCTTCAAGATACAGTATTTTAGAGATAATCCATACATTCGATGTCACATAACTCGCTCGTTCCTCTACACCAAGCAGTAATATCATCTCCGATAATGTCTACGAGCTCTCCCAGCCAAGTCCAATCCTATATTTAACCAGTGTATCCAGCGCACCAGAACCGGTCCCGACGTAGTTACCGGGTATCTCAACGACCAAAGCGCCGCAACTCCCAGTAACGCAAGGGAGGGTAGACAAGCGCCGCCCACGAGAAACCAACGTAATTACCCATCTAGAATCACTCATTATTCATGATGTTCAACAGGAAGGACGGAAGGAAAGAACTTACATCCGCTCCATAATCCCCAACCAGCTTCGCCAACGGACCGATATACCACACCTGCGCCATGCAGAGCACCGCGCCAACCCAACCGACGAGAAACGCAACGAATGCAGCGATTCCCAGAGGCAGCTTGGACCGATCGTTCCACGCCGCCCAGTTGTATCCGCTCTTCCTGCGGAAGATGTAGCACTCCTCGAGGAGGATGGCGAACCAGATAGCCACCCAGTATCCCATCAGCGCGAGGAAGTTGGTGAAGATGTACGAGAGATGGCTGCGGCCCGCCAGCGCGCAGACGGCGTAGATGATCGCGCCGACCGTGTTCCAGACGATGCGCGGCACTTTCTCCGCGTAGCGGCCGAGGATCTGGAAGTCGATGCCTGTCGAGTATGTCGGTGCGATGGCGTTGGAGATGAGGCCCAGCGCGATGACCACGGAGCAGAACTTGCCGAAGCCGCCTACGGGGCGGAAGCCTTCCAGTATCAACGCGCCTTCGCCGGCGTTCCATGCTTCGAGGTAGCTTGCGTTGTTGGTGAGGCCGCTAGCGAGCCCGATGCCGGCTAGGTATGCAATGGTGAAGGATATGGAGAGGCCGGCGACGGTGAGACCGAAGCTGACGATCTTGGGGGTGCTTGGCGGGTAGTAGACGAAGAAGTCTGCGGCGAGAGGACTGTACGTGATGGCGGAGCTCAGGCAGATCGAGAAGAATGATAGCCGGTTCCCAATAACTGTGCGCGTGTCTCCCGCGGACGGAGTGGACAAGTCGTAGTGTTTTGCGGACACGCCGAAGAGAACGCAAATCACAATCAATTGGGGGAGAAATGCGAATCTAGGCAACACAAAGGCCTCAGAGTTAGACGAAAAGCCAGATATCTCATCACGGCGGCATAATTACCGTTCGTAGTAGTGGAAGTACTTGATCCCAAAGGTGGCAACCGCCCAGCTAATGACGGCAATGATCACGACACCTATACAGTCGTGAGAATAAGCCTTGCTGTAGTTAGTCTGTTTACTCACCAACTGCAACCGACAAACTGTAGCCGGGCGATACCGCAGATAGGATTTGACCGCCGACTACACTGTCAATCAAGCAGTAACCGATCATCTGGACAATGTTCAGCAGGACGATGATCTTGCTTGGCCACCACCCCATTGCATATCGGCCAAAGACCTGTCACGTAAAAAGTTAGCAAATGACATCTCTTGCCTTCCTTTTGGTGCTCACCAGAGTCCTGTTGCCAGAGACAGGGCCCCACGTGGCTGACCAGGCCGACGCCGTGGATCCCACGAGCGCACCTAGCGTGGAACACAAAGCAGAGTCCCGGAAGCTTAGCGAATACACGCCAGGTCCCAGCATCCCCAGCGCAATGTTGTTCGCTGCCAGATTGACCGACAGCCACAACAAGAACACCTGCAGACACGAGACCCATGTGAGCGCATGCCGATCCTCTTCCGCCACTCGCTGGATGCCTCGCGCCTCGATATTGTACTCTATCAGCTGGCGCTCGAGCCGATGCATGTAGTCACCCAGACCGCGGCGACTGCGAAGGCCGACTCGAGCCGCAGTGCCATCATGGGGCGAAGCTTTCGAATGAACGTTGCCCGTTGGCTCCTTTGCGTACGGCTCAACTATGTCCAGACTTTCCTGGTTTCGTTCCATCCTGAATGCGTAAAAGTAACGTGTTAGCACATCGACAAGCGGACAAACAACTAGAGATTCCATTCAGCCAACGCGATAAGAAGCATTTTGGCTCTTATCGACGCGGCTGACGGAACGGGAAGGGCACAGGGGAGAGAGGGAGAAAATCGACCGCATGCACGAGTTCTTGCGCTGGTATTACCCAGATCAAGTTCAACCGTATAATCTCAGAACGGCAGGAGATGACGGCGCGCTGCAGCAACACCAACTGGAGTACGGCTATTAGCAGGAAAAGAACATGTCGCGGATGACATGCTCCCCAATCCAATCTGCATCATCGCGCACCGCCAGCTCCAATACCGAACACCGGTCCCATGCAAGCGGTGTTTACCTGGTAGATACGACAGCAGTACCTTGATCTGGCGATAAAACCGAGCTACTCGAGTCCATGATTGCGCTCGATGGTTTTCCCTTCTTTCTCCCTTCTGCGAGGAAGGACAGATTCAGAAAAAGGTGAGAAGTACTTTTGGGCAAACCAATTTCTTGATCTGAGAGGGGTTATCAGTGAGTGTTGCAGCGCAAGAGTCAAAGGCTTACATTAGGGTTGTGTCAATGGTATCAGTGCGGTTTTCCGAAGACCACCGAATTCAGACCACAAAACCTACTACTTGTACGAGGACAAAACAGGTCTCTAGGATCTGACAGTCGAATTTCAGAGTCGGAAAACAAGAGCGATCCAAAGATTTCTACACTCTCTTGGCAAGACTCTGGCTCACCGTGACGCACAAACTTTGCTTGAAGGAGCAGTCCCTGCTCTTATCCGATATCTTGGCACGCCACTCTGCGATTCGGAGGGGTTTGCTGGTCACGTGTGATAGGTTATGGCACGTGCTTGACGTGTAGTTCCTGCAATCAGCCAGAGGCGCGTAGAGGCTGGTACTTTCGAGGGGAGGGTCCTTAGCTCGTGGTAGCCATTTCAATTCTTTCGTCTGAAGGTCAGCCTTATTATATGGTTGGCAATTGAGGTCTCTTGAGCCAGGACGTGACACCCCCAGCTATGACAAAAATGGCAATTGTGCCTGTAGATAATTTACGCTAACCTAGTTGGTTTACGGTTAGACTCCAGCTACAAATCGAGTGGGACCTTCTGTGCTCATTCTTTTCGTTCCTATTCACAGATGAATTGGACTGCCTTCATGGTCATGATGTAGGCTTACAATGGCACACGTACTGAACCTGCGTTGGTAATCAAACTCGTCGCTCAGTCGAACTCTTGACCGACCAGATCAGTCTCAACGCTGGACTGCATGTTTCCTAGTTCGCCCTTGGTTGGGTTCAAAAAGGACAGCACGATCAAAAGCAGGAGTATGGTGAACATTGACCAATGGCTCACCGTGGTGAATCAGGGTCCATGATGTACTGCAGTGGATCATCCAAGAGCTTGTTCGGTTTCAACTCCTATCGCATTTCGAACACGTGCAAGGGTGCCAAAATACTTACGAATAGTACCAGTTATGTCAACCTGGTAATCTCGGTATGGTGGCAGTGAAAGTCATCATTCCTCGCGAAGCAGTGCGTGCGGTCACCGGAATTGAGACGATTTGCGCCCGTGGAGTTTGTTTTTGTGTTATTCATAGGAAAGAAAATTCAACAATGTTGGGTTCATGTCGCGTAGCTTCGCGGTTTCCTCCTTTGTGAGGGTATTTCGTTGCAGCAAAGTCGAGGATTGCCTGTTTTTGGTTTTGCTTTCCTGTGAGTGCTATGCTGCGTAGCTCATTGCCGATCGTGGCTGCGTCTTGCTGGGGGCTATCTCAGGTACCATTGTTCTTCCGATGACGTCAGAGGGGCAATGGAGTAGAGCAAGTGTTGCTTTAGTGTCATTCGCGTTTACAGGGTGCACTTGAACGTTCTCCTCATGTTAAGTGGGCACGCCGAAAATACTATGTAGTTGCAGTCAACGGGACGATTGATATTGGCGGAGTGCTCGCAATTGGGATACGGATGGTCTCCGTGATGCCAATGCGGGTAATGCAAAAGGGGCCCGTTCGCCGATGATACTTCTGTCCATTTGACCCAGCTTACTCCGGAGGGCGATGAGGGCCGGAATGCGTTTTGTTTAACCCGCTCTGGGGTGACGGATCACAGAGGCATTATTATCGGCCGAATGTGTGCCAACACCTTGGACGCAGGATAGGCACATCGCAGCCTCGTTTCATGCCGGCACGCAGGTACACCTCCGGAATTACGGTCATTATGAAACGCCCAGAAGGGTCCTGAGCCGCAAACTTTTGCCCGTATCTGTCCGCATTACCAAGGTGATCCGTTTCCACCGCATATTACCCATCGCCTACAAGCGTCTGACTTGGTGCCCTTCCAGCAGTAAAGGCTGAACCATTCTCGAAATGCTGAATCGGCAGCTCGACGATGAGAAGAAAGCCAAGACCAAGCCGAATTTCTCAGTTAGATCGACAGAATCCAAAAAGAGACATCCCGTTCTCTTGTCATCTGAACTCGCTAGCATGGTGGGAATTTTCCTAAAACACCATCGGTGATCTTTGCGAAGGCCGGCAATAATCCCGATCCAGAGCCGTTGAGAAAGTTCCAATGGAGACCGAGAGACGGTGGGCACTTATATCCGGCAGCTTCGTTGTAGTCCAGTTCCACAAACACCCTCCAGGCACAGCGACACAGCAGACATGGCCGATCTCTTGCCGTCACTCCGAAAACACTAAGGCCATACATATTGGGCGTATGTCACGGAGCTCATGAAGTGTAAGCCGATTGTCGCCTCCACTGACCCGCAGGCTCAGACGGTAATGCGCGTTTCAAGAAGTTACTGATACCAGCCATAGTACAGAGGCCAAAGAAAAGGATGAGGTGAAGCTGCACTCGCAGCGCCGCAGAAAGCAATCCGTTCCCAAACCGAGAATCTCTACGCTAACCCTTATAAGGAAGGATGAATTACTATTGAAGCAGTTTCTGGGAGTCTCATGCACACCCCCAGTTGTCTTCCTCAACACGAGCAAGTTCCATTTGATAGACAATCCAAAGGTCCTCCTAGATGATATTCTTTCGTGCGGTATCAATACGCCCTCTCCATATTTTGACAGCTCCATCCCATTGCTGGGTTCAAGGCATAGAGGTGACTTTGCGAGTACTATATACCACCAGGCACGCCCTTTGACGAGTCAGCACGTACGACTTTTTGGAACTTTAAAGTTCAATATCTCAGGAAGTGTACGGAGTGCTGCGGATCAATTCATGACATTGCACGATTTTCGTTGGACCGACTTCAGAGTACCACTAAGTCCACCTAGTCAGGCTGTTCAGCCTATGAGTCTCTGTACAATTAAGTTCGAGTTACGCGTGGAATGTATCTGGGGCATCGTGATCCGCCATGCCGTCATTGAGATATGGACGTGTCCATGCGTGGCCGGGATGGTTACACGTAACTGCATTCCGTTTGTAATACAGTGGACCAAATCATTAATTACTATAGGTAGTGACAGCTCTCCTCCTGGATCCTACAATCGTCATGCTCATGGTTTTGCTCCACCGACAACCCAGACCTGAATACTCCGATAACAAACAACTCTGTTGAAGCAAACGGGAAAAAGCAGTAAACAAGGGAAAAGAAATGCCCACAAACTCCAACCGAACATGTACCAGATCCTCCAAACTTCGTCCCGACAATCCTGCGCCATCCCGTGATTTGAAAACATGGAAATAGATCGGTGGTGCACCTGACTATATCGAAATAAGGCAGGCAACCCATTCGTAGCGTCGTAAACCGCCCGTCAGACGAGCTGATCGAGAGATGAGATGGACACTTCCACAGCACGCCAAATTCACAAATTTTTGAAATGTTCTTTGGCGTATTGCTCGCAAGCCTAGTGGTGGCGTTGCATTAGTACCAATGGAACTGCTCGTTTCTGGGCAGAGGCTTTCAAAAACGCCATACCTTGGCCGGTTTCCCGACTTTCTGTCCGATCACTTTCCACTTGTTGGCCTCATATTCTTTGATGGCCTCTCGGAGTGCAATAGCCTGCTTGTAGTCAGGACCGGAATCGATCTTCTCCAGTAACGGAGAATGACTCACTTCTTCTTCACCAAATTCGGCGTAGTGCATATCCTATGCATCGTTAGCCCCACGACGTACGATTGGAACTGACAGAAACACTCACCTTGTACCAGTGCTTCTTCACACTGCCCTCGGTTCGAGCCGGGAAACTCTGCAGCGGGCACTAGGTTAGCAGCAAGCAAAGGGTCGAGACGCGACGCAGACACGAACCTTGGCAATTTCACTCCAGCTTTTGCCGGCATCGCGCATCGCCTTCAGTCGCTGCTCTTCTTCGGCGGTCCATGGAGTATTAGTTCGAGGCTTTTTCTTGGCTGGAGCTGTCGTGGGAGTAGTCGTAGACTCTGTCGCCGGAGCAGCAGCAGCTCCTTCTGTCGGAGCCTGTTCGGCAGCTGTGGTAGGCGCAGACGTGTTTTCTTCTGCAGTCGCAGGTGCTGGTGAGGCCCGTCGTTTGCGTGGGTTCGCTTGCTGCGACGACGGCTGTTGGGTGGTTGTTGTAGTGGTGGTTGTGGTTGTCACATTGGTTGCAGAAGCCGTGGGAGATGAACTGGTATCTGCCGATTGATCCGCGGCAGGCTGCTGAGAAGCTACAGAGCGCGCGGGCGGAGAGCCTGCGCCCGTTGTCCTGGAGCGTTTAGAGCCAGAAGATGACCTGGAAGAGCAATCAGCGGTGAGGTTCCAGCAAGCTCGCCCGTGTTTGTCGGTCACGCCGCACATGAAAACCACCCGCGCAAGGAACCCCCGAATCCATGCTCGGGCGGAAGGGGGGGGAACTTTTTCGCCCCAGGCTGCGCGACCGGAAAGGGGTCAACAAGGGTACTCACGACATGATGGATATCGATATGCCGTAGTCAAGCTCTGCACATTCATCGGTACATACACAAGCCTAAAGATATACAGTGACTGTTTAGAGAGATGAAATGTACCCGTCACCGTCCTCGTGGATGGGATGAATAGATCGCGGCCGTGTATGGATGCGCGTTACACAGATGAAGGTGAAGGATACCAAGTGGCAAAGCTCACACGCAGACAAAAGAAGTCACTAACAGGAGGCGGATGTCGCGTATCGCCTGTTCGAGTCTGTTTCTGGGGCCGCCCGGAAGGGGACTCGGGTGGACAAACCGCGGCCGAATGCTGGTCAGTCCAGCCGACAAGACATGTTTCTGCCTCCTTGTAATTTCCTTGTGGCTGCGTGATATTTTCCAAGACAACGGACCGGCAGAAGAGGGAAGATAAAAGAGATGAAGAGCGCGATCAACACGCCAAAGAGAGGACAATAAAATGTATCTTGGGGTTGTTGTCAACAAAGGTCAAAGGGCAAGAGTTAGCGCTGGAACGAAAGCGGGGGGGAAAAGAAGACTTCTGTCAATCAGCGGGAACTAGCGATAGTTCAGGTTCCAAGACGGTCCGCCGAGCAAACACCCTGGATCCCGTCCCCATGGAGCCAATGATGGTTCTTCAGTGTTTGTTTTTGGTCGCTTGCATCGTCCCAGTCGGCGAGCCAAGGTTTTGCACCGTGGAATCCCCAGTCTCTCTTCGGAGAACTGTGCCCATCATATAAACAAAATCGCGATCCAAGGTGTGCTTTTTCTTGGTCCGGGAATTCGTCAGACTGGCCACCCTTTGATGGAGGGAGGCCAACTGATCCAATCAGAGCAAGACAAACTCCGGCGTAGCAATGTGATGACCAGTTTTAGCCCCGATGACTACTGTGAAGAAACCATGCTAACGTGACCCGAATACGAACATGCGCTTGACATCCCTCGCTTCCGGGCGGCAAGACATGTGGACTGGTCGCATATACCCGCATTTCCTCAACAACTAAGCGATGGCAGAAGGTTCAGAGTACTCCATGCCGGAGTTCTGCGGTCCTCTACCCAAGTCTTTGCGACGCTGCGTCTACCCACCAGTTGCTGCTGTGTCCTCTGGGAGCCACGGTCGACGAATTTTTAGTGGGCGGATGTACTCCGTGGTCCGGGCACTAGGCTCTGAGACTTCCCACAAAAAAGGAACTACTGCATGCATCTCCAGAGGATTGTGTCATTGTACAGACACTTCCAAGGTCATGATTTCCTCCGTTCTGCCAATTATGCGGCCAGTGCTTTTATTTACACCATCGCACGGATCAACTGTTTTCTCAAATTCCCAAATTCTCTCTAACCTAGATTGAAACACCCAAGTTTCAACGTTTCTTCCCACCACAGGTCATGGCTTCGCGTCCGACCCTTCGAGACTCGGCCATTTCGCTGGATAGAGTTGATTCCTGAGATCTGGGGCCAAGTCCATCGCCCGCGATGGATCGAGGTGAGCATCGCGATCAGAGGGAGCAGAGGCCTAGTGTTACCCTCTCTGTTTGGGGTGATCCTGGCGCTTAACTCGATCGGGCTACCTTTATTATGCGCGGAGATCTTAGTGGCCCGCCTCCCTTCTCCTTCGGGCAAAGTGAGGGCCCTGCAGTTCATGCAAGGCAAGCTAGTAAAACAAAGTGCACACCACCGCAGAGTGGGAGCATGTTGTAAATTATTATGTTGAAACGATCACAGCATCGTCGCTACCGGCATTTCCCCGCGGATCAAGCAGTCTCGGTCTCAGATGCGGAATCCCCAGAGCAAGCTCTTGAAACGCTGACGACGCCAACAAAATAAATAAATACCTCGTCGTAAGCACAATGTGTTGGGCCGTTGAAACTCTTCTCTCCCCGATAAACCCCCCCCTAGTCTACGAGCTCTGCTGGCAGAGTCGCCCCGATCCTTCAATCCATTGCCCGGTGCATCCTTTTTGCTGCCAACTGCTGGTCATTTGGCGGATCCCTATACTATCTCGCCATAATAATAATAATCAATTGACTGCTCCTTCTCTTCGTCGGTGCTTTCGTTTCGCAATGTCTCCCACAATGCATCAGAACGACATGATGGATCAGGATCCAGTGGCATCCCTAACACGTTCACCACGCGAACGGCCCAATCGAGTGCACAAGCACCACCGTCGAACGTCGTCAGGAAGCAGGACATGGACAGAGGAAGAGGTAACCCGGCTTCAAGGAGACACGAAGGAGCAACATCGATCTGACCCTCCAAAAAGGAAGACTACCTTATCCGCACTCGGGAGCATAAGATGCCATACAAGCACATTGCAGCGCATCTGAAAAAGACCGAGCTGGCTTGCCGTCTTCACTACCATCAGATGTTGTCCGGCGGCGGCCGACGGCGACGCACCGAGTCGGTATCGTCCACTTCGTCCAACGAGCCGGTGGTGTCGGGATCGATGCCGATCCATTCTCCTCCATCCAGCCCGGAATTGGCAGAGCAGAACGAAGTACGGAGTGGACATCGGGATCGGACACGGGCACCGCAACGCGGGCTGGTTTCTCTCCTTCCCAAGATCGCAACCAACAATGATCAGACGAAGCCTCGTATCGATTACGCGCGCCTCCACAGACTATATGAGTTGCATCGAGACGCCTTCTGGGCCAGGATTGCCGCAGATTACGCGCAGGACGCGGAATTTGTGTCACCACGAGACCTAGAGGCTGCATTCCTCCACCGGACGTCTCCCCAGTCGCCGCCAACACCCGGCCCAAGTCCCGAGCCAGCTGATTTTCCCGGCCCTGCTCGCGTTTGTCACGGCTTCCAGGCAATCAACCAAACACCGCCAGCCGGATCGAGCCCATCAACGTCACTGAGTCCGGCAGAGCGATGCTCTGTCTCGGCGCTCTTGACATAGACTGGGGAAATTAATTCGAGATGTCGAATGAGATACGCTATGATTATAGGGTTTTGCAATATGTGTTAAAAGGCATCTCATGAAGTATGATCAATCAAATGAATCTTCAAATGAACACTACCTTCAAACATCGCACCTCGAAAAGCAGAATAGCATGTCCACTGGAGCGTGTCGGTTCCACCGATATTTCATTACTGTACATCCAGGCAAGCAGCCAAGTGTGATCTTCGATTTCGTGCGAATGACGACCTAGCGATGATTCGGTTTCTTGCAGCATCAGCAATCTCAACTCACACAGAGCGCATTCACAGCCCACTGCGATTGAATCGAGGATCTTGTTTCAGTCGCGAATGGAGGTCGCTGGAAGCTGATAATCAGTGTCCCCAGTTCTTGCTGTTTCACTTATAGGTCGATGAACAGTGGGTTTTTGCCCAAGCTGCTGGAATTGGCGATCATTTGCTATTTGATCCTGGTCTTGAATTTCCGATTTCATTCCGATCAGCGATCGCTGGCTCAAAATTACAAATTTGCACACTTTGTTCGATAACTAGTTACTAGTAGTTACAACCATGTACCAGTATCTTACATTCTACCCGTACATATTTTTATGCACCCTGACAGCCAATAGTAAACGGATTTGTACGGAAGCCGGAACAGATTTCATTGGTTGCGCTTCGGATTCGGCTCTGTGCTAGCTATATTTGGCTCAGATCATCCAAAATTATGAATCGTAATGCGG
This sequence comes from Thermomyces lanuginosus, assembly GCF_041956635.1. Taxonomy (NCBI): domain Eukaryota; kingdom Fungi; phylum Ascomycota; class Eurotiomycetes; order Eurotiales; family Trichocomaceae; genus Thermomyces; species Thermomyces lanuginosus. Next base: position 266,001 of record NW_027192358.1, on the reverse strand, counting down.
GGTTTGTCACAGTTATGCACGCGGCCATCCACCATTCTGTACTCGTACTCTTAGGGAAATCCGAGTACCAAACATGTACCATGGGCGTATCAATCCAGTTGTCTCCCAAGGTACTCGTGCACGTGCTCGTAGAATCAAGCAGCGTTCGGCAGTTACGTTTATTGTACATTGGTCTATTGGCTCGATCTGTACATTCAGCTCGCGGGTCCCGATTCCAGACGCCGGAAGATAATCTGCTCTCATCTGGACGGAGTACTTGCAGAAATACGAACGAGAGGAAGAGCTACGAGTAACGGGGATCTTGTTACGCACTCCGTACTCGATCGGCGAATTCACGGCACAAGCTCCATGCGGAACTAGACGAGCAAGCCTCAGATGAACATTTTTCACGGTACATAGCTTAGACTGCTCCATACATTCCTCCATTCCAGCAGTTAATAACTTTTGAATGTCTACGGCGAAAGTATGCACTCGTACTGACAATGTATCAATCATTGCCAGAATTCTCAAGGTGCTTATAGGGACACCGGTCATGCCGACTTCCCTGCAACCTGCAGCCTGCGGCATGGTGCTGAACTGACTCGTAGCGAGCAAGTTGTCATGAATTTGGTCCGCTCCCTTGCTGAATGATTCATTCAATGTTACATTACTCGCATCGCAACTACGGAGTACTCGTACTAACCAGCTGCAGCCGAGAGTAGCCGTGTAGCAATTGATTTCTTTCGTCATCGACGCGTCGCTCAGGCCCTCGACGAAAAGATGCATGCATCGCTGGTTCCAGATTCCGGTAGGTTCCGACGTCCGAGTTCAGTAAAAAGTTCCACTCGTAGTCCAGAACTCCAACCCTAACTTTCCGCTCATCCAAGCATCGGACGAATTCGTCCTGTTCCCAGTATCGGGAAACTCATGGATTGATCTGCGTTCTCGAAAAGACCCTTGCACCGCGCTTGGAACATAGCCTTCTTCTTCTACCTTGGCACGCCAATCATACAGGGTCCTCTCCGCCCAGCTTAGACACCCCCCCCCCGTCGCGTACTCGATCATGAGACTGCTTCTATATCAACTGGCTCGCATGCGCATGCGCTTTGGATATTGTGTTTGACTCCCCCGATTTAAAGACACTAATGTCACCGGGCTCTCTAGAAGACGGCAGCTTCTGTTACCGTTTTGGTAGAGATACAGCAACGCCGTCCATGAAATAAGCTCCTAAAAATTTGTCCGCGTGCGCATATGAATACCGGCCCAGAATACCGCGCGCTGGGCATATAGGAACGTGATACAAAGAATTTGCTAGCAGCTCTCCAGTTATCGTTTGAACGGTGCTGTATACAACAAGAACGTTGCATTTTTAAAAATTGGCGTGTGAGCAATCAACCAATTTCCTAGAATTTAACGGAGAATTATTCCACCATGACGGACTCGTCCGCTCAAGAACAAGCGATTACGCCCACCGCAAACGCCTCGGCCAACGTGGAGGTGGACAACTCGGTACGACATCCGTTCATTGCGCTGCATTAGCGCACTGCTCACTTCAATCACACAGTATGAGAATGACTCGGCTTATGGCGATGAGCTGTATGTGTTATTAATGCCGTGGCTCTCCGGAGCCTAAACGCAAGCTCACGCAGAACCGTGGACAAAATACCGTAGATCCTCATACAGCGCCTCCTTGACCTCGTCTGTACTCGATTATCGCCATGAGAATGGCCGTCGGTACCATAAATTTCGCGACGGGTGTACGAGCTGAACCTCTTCCTGCCGAACAATTCAAGATGTGTAAACTGATCGGTAGACTCTAGCGTACTTGCTCCCCAACGATGAAACGGAAAGCGACCGCCTGGATATGCTGCACGAGATGTTTCTCACGTTGTTGCACGGAAAACTCTACCTGGCGCCGATCGAGAGGCCGCAACGGGTGATCGACCTGGCGACCGGGACAGGTCTCTGGGCCATTGATTTTGGTTGGTTTGATGTTTGGGTCTCTGCAGGATACGGATGCTAACTCATTGGAGCGGATGAAAATCCCCAGGCAGAGGTAATGAATATTACTGCCAAAGGCAATCTCGGATGAACTTGAATGCTAAGACCGCATTCGTTCTAGGTGATTGGTTGTGATTTGAGCCCGATCCAGCCGACCATGTTTGTCTTGCCAAAGAGATCATGTAAATTCGCCTGACTGACGAACGTTTCTCAGGGTTCCTCCGAACGTGAAGTTCCTGGTAGATGACATTGAGTCGGAATGGGTGTATGAACGTAACCCATTTGATTTTATACACGCGCGATTCCTGGCCGTCTCGATCAGGGACTTTGGAAGGCTAATTAAGCAATGCTATCGGTGTGCCATCAACAACGGCACTCTGATTCTCGTTCTTGATCTCTAACGGAAAACAGATCAGTAAAGCCTGGCGGCTGGGTCGAATTCCAAGACTGGGACGGCAACCCCTACTCGGAAGACGACAGTCTAGAGGGCACCGGCCTTCAACGGTATTATGATGAAATCCATGGCGCATTCGCGAAAGCCGGCTACGACGTCTGCCCGGGACCCAAGCTGGAGCAGTGGTTCAAGGAGGCGGGCTTCGTAAACATCCACGTGGAGAAGTTTGTCATTCCTTACGGTGTCTGGCCAAAGGATCCCTATCTTGTCGGTTTCCCATCGTTGAAGCGTATGAAACCAGAAATTAACCTCTTCGTGCAGAAGAAAGTTGGTGCCTGGTGTCAAATCCAGGGCGAAGCGAGCGGCTTCGAGGGCGCTGCTCTGGCTGCGTTGACGCGGTACAAACAGTGGAGTAAAGAGGAAGTCATTCTTCTTGCCAGCCAGGCGCGGGCTGACGGTCGGAAACGCGACATTCACTCGCTGTTCGACTTGTGAGTATTCCGCTCCCTTTCAAAACACTCCCAATATCCTGATATATAAAACTGACCACGTTGACATTCCCAGCTATGTCGTCTATGGCCAGCGTCCCGAAAACCAACCAAGATGGAATTTGGGGCAAGCATCCTCTTGAGCGTCGCATGCAAAGCCCTCTTGCTATGTAGGCTTTTCCGGTGCAGCCTGAATTGACCCTACAAAGGCATCCATATGATCAACCCCCCCCCCCACAAAAAAAAGGTGTACTTACAGTGTTTCAGAGACCGCGCGCCCTGGCTACTAGTGCCAGCATAATAGAGACTTGATTCATTCAGAAATTGGAGCTTGCAGCATTGAAAGTTTGTAAGTACACTTTCCGACCTTTAATTGAAGGTTCACCTGTTGTCGTATAATGTAGGGCGTAGGGTTCGTCCATAGTTCAAACCTTGGGCCGGAGTACAGTCAATAATAGGAAGGTTCGACAATGAAAGTTTACAGGACCCTTTCTCAATATACTTCCCGATCACGAGCCGACCAGTAAAAAGTACGAGGGATGAATACCTCATGAGGCATACGAGTAGATTTACCCATCACACTTGTCCATTACTTGGCATATTCTACAAGAGGCATTTGATAAAGTTCAGGAGCGTACAAGTATCCGTCAAATGTTTTTTTAAAAAAAAAAAAAGGAAGCCCTAACGGACCCATCTCTTAATCCTGCTGACGCATTCCTCCGGATCCAGTACGTCGCAGAGAGTTTCGTATACTCCTGTCCCGTGAGCCAAAAATACTGTATATGCGCCCTGATCATCCGATCAATGATCGACTTGTGGAAAGAAAACCTGAGACTGGCGTTTCATCATTACGGCCCTGGAAACCTAGGTTAAATCATAGTCTTCACCTGGCCTTTGGGACGTGGGGAGACGGAAAATCGGAATGCAGGAAGTCTTGGCTTACCTGCAGGGCGACAGAAAGGGTAATTTTCTAGAAGGATCCCGTCCATCAATGAAAGCCGCAGTGAAACTTTAAGTTGGGAAAGTTAATTCAATACCGTAACTAGTTACCTCGTACTGTAATAATGGTCAAAATTAGCCGTTTCGCTAGTTATATAATTTTACCGCGTTCCTCGGGTGGATTTTTCCCGAACGGCTGGGCCGAGGAAAGCGATTGAGGGAGGCACACGACGAGTATGTATGTGTTCTCCCTTGGGGTCTCCATGGGCAATTGGTCAAATCGATAATCAGCCGCGTAGAATACCAGCTGCCAAGTTGGTTTAAAGTGTGGTTTTCCAAGCCACCGGTTTTGATCGAAAATCCACAACAACGACAGGGTTCGGGAGACGGCAGAATTCAATAGTCCGTTCAAAATCACCAGACCGATTCTGCATGAGTCAGGCAGCTTTCGGGTTTGCAAGGTTTTTGAGGATGATCAGTATTTAGGGCATGGGCTAGTGATTCTTGGCATGTAATAAAAAGCCGTTGAATGAAATGGTGACTTTTTTTAAACATTTCTTACGAGTAGGGCTGGAGTGTTTTCGGCCCGTAATAGGTTATCTGAGTCTCCACGCAAGGCACACTTTGGCCCTTGAACGACGGGCCCAGAGGCCCGGAGGTTCGGACTTCGGACTCTCCCCTGTAGTCAGCCAATCAGATTGACGCTAGACGTCCGTCATTCCTGGATGCTAGGGCCAGATTTTTTTTTTTTTTTTTTCCCCTTTCTCATCAACTCAAAAGCCTCAAACGCTCAGCAAGGAAACTTGAGAGAGGAGGCATCAAGGGCCGAGGACAAATCAATTTGCAATCTTGCGTGCTGTTGATGTTTCAGGTCCTCGATGGCTGAAAAATGCTTGAACGAATCATCGTCGTTTACACGAGTATCTCCTCGTCACCCTTGTCCAGAATGACCTCAGACCACATTTCTCTATGTACATGCATGGCCATCGAACGTTGTCACTGTATCAAATGTATCGTTCCATGATCAAAACAGGCTGCCCCAAATGCATGAAATCCCAACCCTCACCGACCGTTGTAAGAATGCCTTCTCCGAAGAATGTATACAGCGTATACATAGGGAAAAAAAAAAAAAGAACAGGGAGTTAGAACCACATATATAGATCCGGAAATGATATCGAGAAGAGAATATGTCATAAGGCTCCTCGTCGCCGTTTTCGTCCGCGGCATCTCCCAAGCTCATCTGGATTGGATTGAGTGGGGGACAGTACTGAATGCTCGTCGGGTGACGGGCTTCGTTGAATATTCTGGAGTTGAGACTCAATCTCATGCTCGGTATATACTCGAGATGCGCCCAATTCCTGTAGCTACGAGTTGTAAGCAAACGATATCAAGGAAGCCAAACCGGGAGGGGGGTGACGGACTTTGGCAGCTATGATGCGGTATTTTTCTCTCTGCCAGTATTCATAAGCCTCGACGAGGATAGGAATCTGTCTCCATATGAGCAATGTCCCTGCGGCAAAGACCAAGAAAGAGGGTACATACTCACATCTGCCTCCTGCCAGGCGGCAGCACTTTTCCGTCGTCGTAGCATTCGCATCTGCAGCCGTGCCTCGGTCGAGTTCTTTCCAAATCGTTCCCGGAACATCTCGGCCACAACCTTCCACGACAGATTTTGCGCGCGAAGGCTTTCCACGTAGGCATCCTCCTCTTCTGCCTGCGGGTCTCGACGACCGCGTGTCGTTCGCGGACGCTGCGTCTCGCGCTGCGGCGACTCGGAAATTTGGCCCTGTCGTCGCTCTTGCTCTAACCGTTGCAGGCCGTCGGGATGCGGCAGGATGCGCACGGGCGACTGGCGAGCCGGAGGTGTCGTGCTCGATGGCCGCATCGTTCGCATTCTTTTGGCTCGATGCGTGTCGCTCACTTTGTAATGAACGTCACTGCCGTAGGATCCCATCTCCATCTGACCCGAGGTATAGCTGTAACTCGGATGCGACGACGGAATCATTGGCGCGTAGGGCGAACTAAGGCCCAGCCCTGGGTTTACAGGACTCGGGGCCTCCACAGCTGGGTACGGGTAGTCCGAATGACTGCTCAATGCCGGGCTGGGCTGTGCCGGATAGTAACTACTGTCCGTGAGACTCACGGGCGTCATCGCCGCGGTGGTGGTTGTCGTCGCAGCAGAGTAAGGCATTGACGCCGCCATGTAAGGAGACTGTCGAACAATGGTCAGCAAAGGATTCTGCACGCGCGCGTTGGTCATGAATTCCTTTGCGACGAACATACCGAGGCCATACTGCTCCATCGAGGATCCGCCGGATTCATGAAGTCTCCAGACGGCCCTGTGTTATCCAGGGGGTACGACATGACTTCGACAGGTGACCAGGAATCTGAGGATAGCATGACGCTACCCTGGGATAGTCAAGGATTGATAAGGCGCGAAGGATCGAAGAGGAACCCGGGGCAATTGATTGAAGCTGCGGGGAGACTTTTAAGGTCCAGGTGATCTCCAGCTCGGTGCAATCTTTCGGCGATCTGTGCTTTGTCTGTTTCTCTGCCCAGCAGGGCTGATGCAACGCGTCTAAAATGCAGGCAAGTCGGGCCAACCAAGCGGGCGCTTTGGGACCGAGAAAAACCGACAGTCCGTTCCCAGCGATGCACGTTTAGATTTCTGCCCCAGCTGAATCCATCCGGTCTGCGGACGACGCGGAGAGGAGAGTAGTTTAATATTGAAGGAGGGAAAAAAAAAAAAAATAAGAACGAGACAGAAGTCGGCCGCGACAGGACTACACAAGAAGAATCAAGGCACGATGAGCGGGAATTGCGAATTGCCAATCATGACCGTTCAGGTCCTGCTGTTGCCTTTACATATGTATTCCACCTGGAGGCTGAAGCGCATCGAAAAAGACCCATGGGGCCCTGCCCTACGCACTGATGGATGTACATCACCTAGCTTCCCCCCCATCGTATCCACCAGAGCGTCCTTGACCTGAAGCAGGGCTAGCCCCCAAACCCAAAGAACAGTATGTATCATGCTCAACCCGTGACCGATGACCCACCGGTCGAAGATTCGTCGGATACGGGCACCGCCAGTGCGCGGTTTAGGGCAGAGATAGCCGCCATGGCCCTTGAATCATGCTGGGACGCCGACCTGCAGACTTGCTCGTCAGGTACTCGTCATCTCGCCATACGAGTCGCACGTTCGCCGGTAAAGTTACAGGGACAGGTGAAATCCACTTGTGCGTATTGTTCCTGACCTGAACCGGTTAGTCAGCTTGGGGCCGTTGCGCGCTTAGCCAATCGAATGGATCCGCCGATGGGTTCGACGGGACGGCTAGATCGCCTCAGTCTTCCCATGGCGATTTTCCTTATGACGTGGTTAGCCACGATTTCGGCTAATCATCGGTGCATCTCTCTCTGCGCCGGTCTCTACGAAAATGGCGTGCACATGACTTGGATGTGGAAGGAGGTGAACGACAAAAAATGTCCGGGCTCTCTGTGCAGAGCAGCTCCGAACGTTTTCTTTCTACAAACACGCCGTGGGGGTTTTCGAAGCAGCAGGTACCTACTCCCTCCAAGTAGTCTGTCTTGTCTTCCAGGACTGCACCGACCGAATGAGACTAGAATTCTAGGGCAAGCTGAGAACATGACACTGCCCATCTCAGAGCCCCAAATCCGGAGAGGGAAAATCCGGCGAGGGACTTTGGGGTTCTTTTCTCTGGGCTCTTCAACGGCGTCGCTTTGGCTCCCGTTCCCTAACCGAGAAGGCAATTGTAGGTTCATCGCTTGTTCACCGATGAGGAAGTCAGCGGCCCAATTCAGCATAGCGGACTGGCAAGCACAAAAGTTTAAGTTATTAGCGGGGTCATCTCACTCGGTGGCCAAGACCGCTGGGCACTTGAGATCCATGTCTGCCATAAGCGATTGACCATACTGCGATAGGCAGGTACAATAGGAGGGAGTGGACAGTGCGATTACCAATGGCGCGCTGAGTGGTTCGGCCGCACTCATCCCGCAGGCTCGGAGAAGCGAGTTTCCGCTCGGACGTAGGAGATAGCTGCCCGTTCGGTTTGCATCCTTCGGAATTACATAGTGACTTCCTCGAATCCGGAGTATCGCACAATCACATGATGGTCGTTTTGCATGACATTTCGCTTTTTCATACACGCTGAAGAAGCAGAAGAAGAAGAGCTGACCGTCTGGTCTTGTCTTGACCATCCGCTTTTTGTGGGCCGCGTCTTTGGCACATCGACAATTCGATGCGAAGGACATCAGCGGTGGGAATCCAGGGACCGTCCGCACGTTGTCTGCATGCATGATTGCATGCAACGGTCTCATTCTGAAGCCGTGCATTAATTTTTTTTTTTTCTTTGTGCATTTTATCGCATGCCGAAGGTTTCTTTTTGCAGCCTTGGCCATCGCCCGCGCTAAATCCCCGGTCGCTTCCCGCACGTGGTCCCTCGTCCAATGTTTCCTCTGCTGAGTGGCCGAAGCTAGAAACAAGAATGCCTCCCGGCAAATGGACGATGGCTGACAGTGCATTGAACAGCCTCGTCCCCCTCCACCCTAGTGGTTGAGTTCACATAATCCCGGACTCAAGTCACCCCTCCCCGACGTTCCGAATTGGCTTGCCCTTTGTCCGGTAACTTTGGTCCCTGATCCAGTGATCTAAGTTTAGATCAAGCAATTACGTTAGCTTCGCATGATGGAGTGCCGTGCGAGTAGGTATACAGTCGTTTTGTACATGAATCAACCTAGGCGTCCGGAATGCATCGCACGATCCCGTTTTCTCCGGGAGCCGCCGTGCGGCTCCCGGAAAGAGTACTTGTGCACGTCCTCGTACTCATGTACTTGACACATGAGACTTCATAATTTTGAGGACAGAGAACCGTCTGGACCGTCCCTCGTAAACTGCCCGTGCCCCATATTGTGATCCAGATACTCCGTAATTCCTCCGAAATTACTCCTTGGAATTGGGAGAAATGCGCAGAATATTGTTGAGTGCCAATGGCACTGCACAGACGCGTCGTTCTTACGAGATGGTGCGTCTTTCATGGACTGGGAGGTGCAGCCAGAGGCAAAAGTGAGCAAGTAAAACCTCCTCGCAGAGGCCATCTGTGCCACACAGACTCAATCCACAAAAATCATGTCAATCCGTTAGAGTCTGATTAGGCTAAGCCTTTCTCTCTGCCCCCCACGGCCGGACAGGCCCACTGGGGTTTCCCATCATGCCCATCGAAGTGGGTAAGCTCCTTACCTAAGCGGCACGGGTGCCTACTTCCTATTCCAGAATTGGAATTTCGGCTGCTGTTTCCAGGCCACGTTATTCGTAGCTTGGCCCAGGATAAATCCTCACTGAAACGATAAGCTTATTTCTGCCACTTTATCCAGTGTCAACACGATGATTGTTATCCTCCAGAATGTGGCTGTTTCTTGTCTCTTCCAGTTGCATCTAACTACGCTTTGATAAAGAGCATTGGTGGCTCGCGGAGGTCCCTTCGATCATGATGGCGCCACATCCAGTCCTCAGCCTCGGCTCCACCGCCGGCGGCCTCAGCCGCAGCATTCCCGATTGGGAATGCCCGGATCCCGCACGGCCCCGCACGGCGCTGTAGGTGAGGGAAGTGCTTACTAAACTGGCTGAGATGCTGAGGATGCTGGGATTTACGGAATTACGGCAAGTTCCACCCCAGAATGGGTAATAGGAGCTTTCTTGCCCGTTTTGAGAAAGGGTGAGGCTCGGGGCCCGGTGGGACGCCGAGGCCGCTTCCCACTGCCCGCCAATAACCTTAACGGCGTTCGGACTTCGCAAGATGAGATCCCCGATGGAAAAAGGTCAGTTCATTGAGAGAGTCTAAAATGGATCGCGACAGCCACAAACCCAGCCCGAAAGCCAGAAAGAGGACCCAAGACGAAAAATCGCCGGATGCATGCCATAATGCCATAATGTAATTCGAGGATTGCTCGCATCATCAAACAGCAGTCATTCTCCCATTCAGAGTACGAGTACAGCCGTTTTGGTTCCCCGCGCGGCCACGATAAGACATTGCCGGGGTATCGGGAAACCCATTGTCACATGCATGCTGATTCATGAGGTGTCATCCGCAGAAACCGAGATCCCGCGACGGCCCCAGCCGTGCGTGCGGCCATCGGTGGATTCGGGATTCAATGGATCTGCTTCCTCGTCCTGCGGGACAACGGCCCGTGAAGTCAAGAGTTTTCCAATGAACCAGCCCTTTTGCAAATCTTGCTCGTCCACGATGCCTCCATGGCGCAACTTCACCCGCTGGCGCGAATAATACACCCACGCAAAGTCGATGTACAAAAGAGTTTGGATCACGCCGAAAACGTCCGAAATGGGATCCCAGAACTTTTCCGGACCGAATCCGCGGTAGAGCCAATTGAAGATGTACAGCGCTCGGTACGAGCCCAGCGTCAGCAGGTAGTAGGAATCGATCACCGTCGGCACGCGGGTCTGGCGCAGCAGGACCAGTTGCGGGAGCACGCAGACTGATTCCAGGATGATGGAGAAGGCCCAGCATGTCTGCAAACGGTCACCTACTCTGCTAGTTTGACTTGGATGAGTGGCTGTTCACCTACATCAATAAACCATCTCCTCGGGTACGAAACCCCGCGAGCAGCAGCGTCGATGGCGAGCACGACCGGAGCGCCGATGGCAGCACCCAGCACCGACCACGCGGCCAATTTCCAAGATTTCTCCTTCTCTCGCGTCCTCGCATACACCTTAACCATCAAATAGATGATATAGAACGATGACAGGATGTAGAACAGCTTGAAGAATATGAGATACGCCTTATCCGCGTGCCACTGCGACGGCAACGTAAGGTCAAGGTACCGCGTGACGAACACCATGGCATAGAGGACCTGTGTGAGCAAGGACACGCCTATGACACGACACCGCCGTTAGCGAGCTCCAAGACACTATCCCGGTGCATTACCGCCAGGCCATACCCTCGGAGCTTCTATTGTGATGGATCGCGTATATCAGGATACATTTCGATGAAATGTGACATAGGTCGGCCAGCACGCGGAAGATATTGAGATTCATGGTGATAGGACTCGCAAGTAGTTAACTAGGTATGGCGTTCAGTTGGATCTATAGCAGCATAATTGCTCTCTTAGAGCAAATCATTCCCCAAGGGTTGTTTGTATTGTACGTCTTCGATCAGGCTTCCGATCTGGATACGTGTTGCGAAAAGATGCTGAAAGGCAAAGAGTGCCAAAGGGCCATACGAGTATGTCGTCAGCCTCTCACCAGAATCTAGATTCCGGCAATCGGCCAATCAGATGTCACGGGGGCGGTGTAGCTTTGGTGCTTGGCCAGTTGACTCTTTCGTTGTCCAACCAAAGATATGAACGAAGCTGCATGCCGTGCTACTATTGCCGTTGTAGGTTCAACAATAAGCCGGATCGTACTGCTACACTACGCAAAGCTAGGTCGGACAAACAACCTTGGCCGATTCCATTGTTCCTGCATGGGACATCGACTGCCGTTCACTGTACACACAAGCAAGACAGTTCGCATCCCAGGTAGCCCAGGCCACCCCCGATGCCTCGACAATTGAGACGACTTGTTTGGCCCGTAGCTCCGAGCCATCGAAACAGAACCGGTGCGAGCCGATGATAACAACTTTTCTATCATTATCACCATGAAATAACCCTAGTTCATGAAATGTATATTTCCCCATTGTTGGAACAGATTCCCGGTCGAAGGCGCAGGGGAATGAACGCCCGATCTCCCAACCCCATACACTGAACAACGCCGTTTAAGCAACCAGCTCAACAACACCGCCAGCCTCCTTGATCTTGCGCTCAGCCTCCCGAGAGACGTAACGGGCCTTCACGACGAGCGGGATTTCGGGGATTCGGCCTTTGCCGAGGAGCTTGGCGTAGCCGAGGGCGAGGAGATCAAGGACAATGGCCTTATCCGAGGGGGCCTCGCCAGACAGGTACTTTTCGCGGGTCTCCTGGGGGACAAGCGACCAGAGCTGCCGTCGTGTCAGCCATGCCGGATTCTACGTATTGGAAAGGACCAATTGGAGGGCGAAGATATTCACCTTGTCGAGGTTGATCGCCGGCTTCCAGTAGTGGTTTCGCAGGAGGTGGAAGTGCCTCATGCCGACCTTACCGAAGTAACCGGGGTGGAACTTATCGAGGTTGGTGCGGTGGTGGTGCTAAACGCATCAAAAAGTATCCCATCAGCATTCATGTCCTTTCAACACGTTCCCGACAAAGTCTCGTAGGGGTTTCGAGGTCAATCGATTGTCGTACCTGACCACCGGCCATACCCCGACCACCAGGGTGCTTCCTGTGCTTGCCGACACGACCATAACCCGCCGAAACGTGACCGCGGAGCTTCCGCGTCTTAGAGAATCTGGTCGGCATGGTGAATTCCGGCTTGTGCGTCGACGGACGACAGAGGGACGGTGAGGGTTTGTCGACTTGGAAGTTGAATTGAAATCGTGTCGCGCACAATTCCCGCCTAAGGCCAATGGTTTTGCCCTAAGTTGTGGATGCGGATTTTTCGCTTAGTAGTCCCAAAGAGGTTTAGTTTGTCTTGGCATTTTATTCCGCCTGCCAAGAGCGGGATCTTCAAATGGAGTTTATCGATTGGTCGGATCCTATCGTACATACGCTAGACTCTTTTGGGAGCTGTCCCTCATCGGACTGCGGGACAGTTCCGCTCTGTCTGCGCGGACTTTATGGGATTTGATAGGACTGGAATGTTTTGATTTCTTATTTTACAACATTAACGATAGATTCTTTTTGCAAGACCTCGATATCCATCATGCGTCTGGTCAAAAGCACCATCCAACATAATGGCTCCGGGGCGGTAACATTAACGCCCGAAGAGCCCGAAGACATGGTATGGGCTCAGCAGTTTGGCCCCTTCTGGCAGACAGACGGAGTCGGCTGCTAACACAGTACCCAAGTGGCATGCGTACAACCTCATCCGACCAAATGACATCCTCAAAGCCAGCGCAATCCGGAAAGTCACCACTACGCAGGCCAGCGGGACAACGACGACGTCAAGGATACACCTCATGCTGCAAATCCGAGTCAAGAACGTCGACTTTGATCCACAGAGCTCCCAGCTACATGTCAACGGGCAGATCCTAAATGAAACACAACACACACGCGTCGGCCAATACCATACGCTCGACCTGGAACTACACCGAAACTTCACGCTGGAGAAGGAAGTCGGCGCGGATGGAGAAGGCGTTGGGTGGGATAGCGTCGCGGTCGAGATGCTCAAGGATGCGGTTGACGAGAGCGGGAAGAGACGAGCCGAGGCCGTTGCTGTGGTAATGCAGGAAGGGCTCGCACATATCTGCTTCATCACGCAGTTCCAGACGATCCTGAAGCAGAAAGTTGAGATGTCGATTCCGCGGAAGAGGCAAGGTGGAGGAGGTGATCACGATAAGGTACCCACCTCGTTATCCTTTTTTTTTTTATTTCTGCCGTTAGCGGCGTGCCCTAACTGCAAGAATTAGGCCCTATCCAAATTCTATCAAGTGACATTAGACACATTGCTACGACAAATAGACTTTAACCCCAGCATCACGTCGACCAGCCAGACAAACAACGAGACAGTGAGACCAATCCTCCTTGCATCACCGGGCTTTGTCGCGGCAGGCTTCCAGAAACACATGCAGACGGTGGCAGCTACCTCGATGCCGGCCCTAAAGCGGCTCCTTCCAAGCGTTGTAGTCGTCCACTCCGCATCGGGATATCTACATTCTCTATCCGAAGTCCTGCAGTCACCTACGGTCAAAACCCTTCTGGCAGACACCAAGTATGCGCGCGAAACAAAACTAATGGATGACTTTATGGACGAACTCCGCAAGGAAACCAACAAGGCGACCTACGGCGCGCGAGAAGTCGAAGCTGCCGTTGATCAGGGCGCTGTAGGGCGCGGCGGTGGCGTTCTGATTATCTCCAACCGCCTCTTCCGCTCTCAAGATGTGCGAGAGCGGAAGCGTTGGGTGGCGCTGGTTGATCGCGTCCGCCAAGTTGAAGGTGGGGAGGTCCGCGTGCTTAGCTCGGACCATGAGAGCGGCAAGCGGCTCGATGCTTTGGGAGGCGTCGCTGCATTGTTAACGTTTCCTATCGCAGACGAGGATTTGGTGGGCGATGAAGACGATGAGGAAGATGAGGGCAGCGGGAATGACGAATAAGTTGGACGGATACGATATAATGAATTGACTAGAAAGGGGTTTGGATTTGGTTCTTCCTTACGAGCGGCTTGTATTGGTCTTTGGTTATCATTGCACCGGATAGATGGTAGATGTGTGTGTGTCTCTGGTTTAAAAAAGGATTGGGATATTTATTACAACATGTAGGACTCATGAATATGGACTACATCCAGTCCCTGTAAAGCGGCACCAACGAACATTATGGGGGTGACTGGGCATCAACACATCCCCTTATTCTCCCCCCCAGCACGCTGATACATTACTTCTGCCATTTCGAGCAGTCCTTGACTTTCAAGGACAGCGCCCAGGCTCCTGACGATGGTGCGGGTGTGAATGATCGGGACCCGGCATTCTCACCTGTTTCCTCCAGTACCCGCCGAAGCATTAGTTGCGCCCTCTCATATAGTCCGTGCCTCTGGAGAACAAGACTCAAGTTAGAGACGCAGTTGAGGGTGAGCGTATTGTCAGGCCCCAACACCCTCTCGCATCCCGACAGTGCCTGCTGGTACATTGCTTCTGCCGGTTCATACCGGCCCTGTTCTTCAAGAGTTCTGCGCAGGTAAAAACTGTTGGAGAGCGTGTCTGGATGATCATGTCGAAGCACCCATTCTTGTCGTTCCAAAGCTTGCCGATACATTTCCTCCTCCGTTTCATGTTGTCCTTGACGTTGAGAGAGAAGGGCCAAGTCACTGAGGCATTTGAGTGCGTGTGGATGGTCGAGTCCTGGCGCTTTTTTCGTATCCCTCCAGCGCCCGTCGGAACATCGCTTGTGCCTCTTCGAACTTCCCTTGATTTTTGAAGAGCTCTACCCAAGTTTGTAGACACTGACAAAGGTATGCGGATGGACGGGACCAAGTTCCTTCCCAAGTCCCTCCACTGCGTGCCGTGACATTGTTTCCGCTCTTTCGAACCTTCCTTGATATTCAAAGACGGCACACAGGCTCGCAGCGGTGGCGAGAGTTTCTGGATGGTTGGCGTCTAGCATCCTCTCTCGTCCCCCCAGTGCGCGCAGGTACACCTCTTCTGCTCTCTCATACTGTCCTTGTCTGAAATAGATGTTGGGCAGGTCAGCAACGCTGACAAGGGTGTCTGAATGATCGGGACCCAGCACTCTCTCCTGAACCTCCAGTACATGTGGAAGCATGATTCGACTCTTCCATATTTTTCGTGGCCCACAGACGTGATACTTAGGCCGTGCAAGGTGGCAGGGGTATCTGGGCGTTCGCGCCCTAGTATCCTCTCGTGTTCCTCTAATGCTCGCTGAAAGGATGCTTCAGCCTGGTCATACTGGCCTTGTCTTTCAAGGATGCTGCCTAGGCGGCTTAAGCAGCTGATGGTGTCCAGATTGTCGGGTCCAATCATCCTCTCTCGGCCGTCCGGTGCCCTTCGACACATTGTCTCTGCTTCGCGGTATTGATCTATGACTTCAGAGGGATAGTTCTATAATTAATTTTGCCTTGGCTGTTCGTAGTGGGGCACGCCATCATGATGGATGTACCTAGAGCGTATGTACTTGCCCTCTTCGCGCAGAAGTAAAGTACTATTATCATCAATAGACGACTTATCGTCCATGTAGTCGCCCTCCAACCGAAAGCCATCGACAGCGATTTCAGTAGCTTCTTTCGTTTCCAGTGCCCGCTAACGCATGGCTTTCCCCTCTTCATGTTTTCCTTGCGCTTCTAGAGCGCGGCTCAGGTTAAAGGCAATGGCAAGGGTTCATCGATGGCCTGGCCCCAACCCCTTTTCGCCTTCCTTCAAGGCTTGTCGCAGTATCATCTCAGCGTTCTCGAACCGTAATTGCAGCAGAAGATCGACTCTTAGGTCGTAGACACTGGTAATAGTATCTGGATGGTTGGATCCAGGTACCCTCTTCCGGGTTTTCATTGCCCGTAGATGCATTTTCTCTGCTTGTCTGTACTAGTCTTGTGCTCGAAGAGCAAGACCCAGGTCGTTTACATTGGCAAGGGTGTCGGGATGGTCCATTCCCAGCACTCTCTCCCGGCCCTCCAGTGCTCGTTGATGCATTTCTTCTGTTTCTCTGTATAAGGCCAGTCTTTGCAGGGCATTAGCGATACTACTGACACTGGCGAGGGTGTCGGGATGGTAGGGACCCAGTATATTCTCGCGACCCTCCAGTTCCCGCCGATGAATGGCCCCTGCTTCTCGATACTGGCCCGAGGTGTAAGATCCGTAGCCTACTTTGAGCAAAAGCTCGACCGTCTTTCAGTCTTACCGTTTTTTGACGTTCGAGAACGTGCCGGGCATGTGGGAGATAGCCAATCCAGACGTCTTCGTTGTCATGCAGAGGAAGTGGAAACACCTCTTCCGCGCGTTGTATCACTTTGGCTGCCCAGTTTTCAAGCTCCCCTTGCTTGTCCAGCCAGTTTAACACTGCCAATTTTTTCAATCGGTGAACATCATACATGTTCGTCTCCCCTCGTTCATTAATGAAAGCGCATGCCTATAGGGTCCCGATGGCATTCCCTGCCTCCAGTGTCGAAGCATCTCGAAGGAGAGAACGTGGAATAGCTTTCTCGCTCAGGAAACAAATGAATTTTAGGTAATCAGCAGCCATTGGATCACAGTCCGCAACCTGGCGAAATGAAATGAGCCATGTGGTAGCGATCGGATTCTGTGCCTCTCTATAACGTTGTCAGTCTTCAAGGTCCTTGCTCAGCAACTCGACCATGTTTCTGTCACTTTGCCGGCAATACTCGAGATACTCCGTCGTAGAGATTTGTTTCTTAGCCATGTAGGCCGAAGCTTGCCTAATGGCAAGTGACAGGTAGTCCGGAACATCGAGAAGCTCTGCTGTATCCTCCCGGTTGTTCATCTGATCTTTCGTTAGATGCGTCTCCAAAAATCCAAAACCCTCATCTTCGCTCATACCCTCGACCGCGAAAATATTAGGGGCTGGGACATCGAGATGTACCATAAGCTCGCGGTTCCGTGAGGTGAAGAGCAGAGAGCCCTGCCGGCTAAACGGGAGATGGCTCGCGAGATTGCTGGTGCCGTCGAAAAAATCTGAACTGTCGGCATTGTCAACGATCATGAGCCAGCTGCCTGCATTTCACGGCCCAGAGCTCTCTTTACAAGATCCACCACGTCCTCAGAGTCATCATTGATCCCATCAATATTCAGTAACTGGCCGGCGTTTCTGAAGCTGACAATATCTATTGCTGGAACCCAGAATATGGCGCAGTCGGGATACTTGTCGCGGATTCGATAGGCAATCTCAAGTGCAATTTGCGTCTTCCCAACGCCCCCCAAGCCTACAATGGCAGTTCTTTGGCAATCGCCCGTTTCCACGCTTGGAGGAATGATTGAAAGAAGTTAGCTGAAAGAAGTTAGCCCATAATCGATTCTCGACCGACGAACCTTTGTTCCTTCCAAAAGGCATTGCGAAGTGAACACTGTCTGTAGCTATTCTGTGTCCATGTCCACCAGTGAAAGCGTTTCCGGAAAGCCCGTCAACATATTCCCTGATAGCTCTCCTATTCTTGATCAGATAGTTTCAAGTGTGTGCCGAGATAGTGCTGGCCTCTTTCCAGTCCGAAATTGTTATGTCTTTCAAACCTCGATCGACATTGAACCGGAAGTAGCATTCATTGAAAAAGTATTCAGATCGGAATTCCAACATGCGGGCTACGTTTTGGGAGGATGTGGCCATATTCCTTAACGCTCTGATAACTGATGCTGGGGAGTCATCGATAGTGGTAACGTCTCCAAGGCCCGTGCCAATACTCAGGATATACATCTGATCGCGCTCTGGAAACTGCTTTCGGGCCTCCTGAATTCGGACTTCACAGGGGTTGTTGTACCAAAAAGCAGCATCGATAAACTCGATGTGATCTCAGCCGAGTCTTATCGACTTGGAAAATCCAACTGCCGCTGTTGTTGCTCGTGCAACTTCCCAAATGGTGCACGACTCGAGGGAAGCCGATTAATCGTATGTTTTGAAAAGAGTGCGGGCCGCGCCGACGTTGTCCTTTGCGATTGCTAAAACAACACTGTGATCAGTAAGTTTAGCATTCGTAGCTTTTTAACTACAAAAATGTAGTTACGTACGCCTTCGTGCATGTTCTGTCCTGAAAAGGCATGCCTTCATGGGGACATGTCTCAGCAGTCGACTCGCCCTGGTCCCGGCGTCTCTTGCATTGTTCTTCCACAAAGAATTCCTTGATTATGACTTCATGGCATTCTCTAGGTCCGTGGCAGAGAACGCCAGAGAGGACGGAAATGGAAGCGTCCGAGGCCAGTCTTGGTGTGAATATGGATGCAATTTTGACTTTGGACTTCAATGTGGATTTCGCCGTGAACGCCTGCCTTGCAAAGTCCCGGTATTCTTTTATACACTCATCTATAGTCATCCGCAATCTTCCGAGCATGATTGCAATGATCCTGCGTGATTCAGTCAGTCAACGTGATGCAACTGTCATGTAGACAGACCACCGTCCTAACCCTCCGGTGCTTGTGCCCCCAATCAAATCAAATTGATCACAGGGTCGGGGGACATCGGTAAGACCTTGCTTATCACGAATCTTCTCCATGATATGTTCTAGAATGAGGAGACTGGAGAGGCCCCAGATTCCACCACCATCTCGGATAGGGTCAGCAAGCGAAACGAGTCGAGGGCTTGAACACTGGACCAAGAGAGAGGATCTTCAGCGGCTCTTGTGATGAAGCCATCACGTAGCCCTTGGATCGGCTCTAGTATCTCTGGTAAAACTACAGCGAATCGTTATGAAAGGATGCGCAGCTAATATCGATCATTGACATACCCTGCTCCTCTCGACTTTGCCCTTCCAAGCCAAGAACCTCTAAGAGACAAAGCCTTTCCTCATTGTCACTGATGAGCTGCACTGCGTGCCGCGTGGTGCCTCACGGCCACGTCATGCCACCGCTCTGGAAGTGACAAAAACTTGACAGGTACCATCAGCGAGAAGAGTAGAAGCGCGACCTGGGATCGACGAGCACATGCGATACACCCTAAAGCAAGGTAGGCGCAAGCGCACTAGCTGCCATGAATTAAGAAGGCCTGGATCGCAACGTACGTAGTACTTCGTAGATTCATTGGGTTCTTCAGGCAGGGGCCGCTAAGTTGTGGACATTATCACCGGTGCTTGTGAAGACAGTACTTAAGAGGTAGTCTCAGAGAAACACGTGGTGTGCTCTTCGCGGATAAGGCAACAATGCATGGAAGGAATTGTGCTCGGTCATAGAGGTAGGCGATGCTGCAATCATTATTCAAGAATTGATTGGCATTCAGCTCACTTTTGAGAACATAGACATCGAAACCATGTGGACGTTTGATGGATTCACCACATGAGAGCATGTGACAAGGAGACACCCATCGTGACAAAACAGGACCAGCAATAGAGATGCAACGAGGAGAAAGCATGTCATCACACATCATCATTGAAAAGCTCCTTCAATTCGCTCACACCGATATCGTACTCCTCCAAGTCATAATCGTCAAGATACATGCCGCTGCCGCCGGAAGAGACTCCTTTCCGTTTCACTATCTCCTCACAGGGCGACGAGGAACGAGCCAAGAATCTGGCGTCCCAAAAAGAAACGTCAGATGAAGGAGTAACAGAAGCAACCCTGGCAGGATCTGGCGTGGAGTTGGCGCTGAGGACGGCCGGAGGATCGCGGCCCGTCTCAGCATGATGGATGGCGTTCTGCAGTTGATGGCCGTGCGTCGGATTCACAGCGGAAGCGGTGGCATTGTGCTCGCCGGTCGAAAAAATAGCTGTTTTGGTATTATCCAGAGCAACGCACGAAGATGTGTTGGCCGGAGGTCTGTTCTCTTTGTCTGCCTCGGGGTCATTGGAGAGATCAACTGGGTTGGAGATCTGCAGCTCGGTCTCTGGGCCTTGCTCGTTGTCGTCATTCTTGTCCTCGTAGATTTGGAATGGCGGTGGGGAGCGCGCACGTCCGCTGCGGCTGCCAGAGAGGTCCTCCATGGGCAGGAACAGAGGGCACAAATCAGCCTCCATTTCCGTTATGTCTTCTGGTGTGATGGACAGTTTGAAATGCACAGAATGAATGAGACGATTGAGGACAGAAGAGACCAGAAGCTCCCTTCTAATCTGCTGGCTCACTTCAGACGCCGGTTGTAACTAGGGTGTGAGACGGGAGAGTGTAAAAATCTAAAACCTGGAACAGGTGTTTGGTCTCGCTTTAAGAGCTTCCCCGTTCACATGACGCCCAACAGTCTCTTTCACAGCTGCATATTCTGCGTTAGCCTGTTTGTGTGGGATGATACGCATCGTGCGTCCTGAGGCAGAAGCCCATGCCGCATTCCCACCAGCCGCGGGTTCACGCCGCATGGCTTTTTCTCTAGAGAAACCCATAAAGCGCAGTTTCATCCCTTAGACTCAAGGGGCAGCAGCTGAACCACTGAAATCTAGAGCGCATTTGGATCCGGCAAAGCCAACTCTCGCCATCGTTCTTCTCCTGGGCTCTTTCTCCAGTCATTCCTTCTGACCCTAATCCGTTTCTGTCTCCCTTTCAGCTCCCTCTCTTGATACCCGGTAACAACATTGATGTCCATGGCAATGCTATTCAGCCGATGTAGAGGCGTACACCAGATCATTAGATGGCCATGTGCAAATGGCAGAAACAATGTGC
Organism: Thermomyces lanuginosus; assembly: GCF_041956635.1. Taxonomy (NCBI): domain Eukaryota; kingdom Fungi; phylum Ascomycota; class Eurotiomycetes; order Eurotiales; family Trichocomaceae; genus Thermomyces; species Thermomyces lanuginosus. Next base: position 245,350 of record NW_027192358.1, on the reverse strand, counting down.
ATGCAGGAACAGCGTCAGACGGAACCGACAGCATGGTTCTGGGTCTATGGCTTGCCGGATATTCTGTGTTGGGAAGGCGGTGAGCGTCAAAGCCAACTACTTCACATGCGCACGGAATAGCTCGCTAGGTGGATGAGGCATGGTACTGATGTTAGTATTCAGGACAATATGCTTGTCCGTACGCCTGGAATTGTTGAAGAGGATCGCGTGGTAGTATCTGAATATCACGCGGAGCAACTTGTCACATTGCACAGTCGTAGCTACTATCTCCCCGAGCCTGCCAGTTCTACTAGAGATACTAGGCTAACGGCTGAAGACGAGGTCAATGCATGAACCGGTATCTTATAGCTTACGGTGACACTCATAACCATCGAGACATCGTAATAATATAGTCGCCCCTTCTATGGACTGCAGCATCGCAAAACAAAGATAGGAACTCAGCGCCTAAACCCTCACGGAGATCAGATACAGAGGAATTGACAGATCATGACCGTTTCGTTCTTTTTGTCTCATTTCATTCAACCCTGGAAGAGACACAGAAGAAATAAATAAGGGAGAAACACATGGCCGATTTTATTTATTTACTCCTCCTCCTCTTCCTCAACGGTGGTCTTGGCAATCCGGTCCAAATCACGCTGGCCGCTTTGCGTGATGCGCCGGCCGCCCTTCTCCTCATCGATCTCGACAACCCCAATCTTCTCCAGAGCCTGCAGGATCTTGCGGTCAACGTTGCCCGAGGCATCGACGTGGTGCGAGGGGCGCGAGCCACGGTTCTTGGGCGAGCCGTGCACCTTGCGGAGACGGCCGACGCCGACGGTCTTGCGCAGGTAGATGTGCCGGGCGACAGCGGCGGCGCGGACGTAGAACCTATTCACTGTCAGATATATTCTGGCTTTTCGTTTGCTCGGACTCTTGGTTCATACCAGTCAGCGTCCTGAGGAGGAAGCTCGTTGGAGTGCGAGGTCTTGACAGTGTCGACCCATCCTAGTAGCCAGGTCAGAACCATTCGTCAAGTATATAGTTCGCTTCGCATTGATGTCGACGTACCTGGAATCGGCAGCTTGCCCTGACGCTTCAGGAAGGCCGCGTAGGCCGCAATGAACTTTTGAGCCTATAGAGCAAATCCCGATCAGCATCTGCCGCAACAATCCAACGGAGTGCATGTGCATGATTCCCCAGGCAACGCAATCCTCCATGCTGTTCCCTGCTCAATCCAACCCGCCATTTCCCTCTTCATATCCAATGCCGGCATAATCCCCATCGCAAAACCCACAAACCCAGTCGATATCCGACACCATCATAATTGAAGCCAATGCCGACAAATTGGACACAAATTCCGCTGAAATATTCCCGCGCGTCCGTTCCGGCTCTTCTCCTCCAAAAACCAACCCAACGCGCCTGGGAAAGAATCAAGGAAAGGAATCCGAAGGATCGATAAAACTTACGTCCACGTCACGAACGGTCACACCACCCATGGTTGCGACTCCTCTATTTTCCTGCTCGGAACCTCGACGAAGAAAAAATGCGGTAGAGGAGGGGTATCAAAGAACGTCGGGCAGCCGGTCGTCGACTTTGTCGTTCGCGGTCGTCGAGAACAGGAAAAAATGGCCCTTGTAGCTTTCGGCTCTCAGAGTGGATTCTCTGTGCGGGCGGGAAGGGCTTCGCTTAGCCTTTCGCGGTTTAGCCTTACCCTAACCGGAAAGTCACGTGATTTACGTCTTCGCCTCGAAAATTGCCCATTATGGAAATCACAGCAGATCGATAACGAGAACGCGGCTCTTGAGGTTGTATGAAATTTCAAATCGATTTTCATGGAGTATCATAAATTAATACGTGGGAACTTGAAAACGCGAGTCCAACAAATCAAATACAATACATGGTATCAAACGTGTATCCCAACGCAGCAAAACCAGCAATCCAAAACACCTGTAACCTTTCCGTCTTCATGATCCCAGCCTGGACCTGTATTGTACATGAATTGTGATAGCCAAATCGTTACAAAGTCGGCGTCCGTTTTAGTCCAACGCAGTATCTCACAAACAATGTGTCAATGAAATGATCATGCCGGATGCCCGGCGGTCGGCATCGCTCAAACTCGTCAATGGCCTCCTGGACGCTGAATCCCTTGCGTTCAATGAGGTAGCTGACGATGAGGAAGCCTGTGCGGTTGAACCCGTAGTGGCAGTGCACGCCGATCAGCGGGCGTGTGGGCTTTTCGGACCCTTCTTTCTGCTGTTCATTCGATTCCAACTTTGTCGTGATTTCTTTCTCCAATTGATCAACGAGGCCAATAAACTCCCGCGTCTCGTCCGGTGTGGGTGGCACCTTAGACACTGTCGGGTGCTTGTGGTAGTGGATCCCGCCCTCCTCGAGCTCGCTCGGATTGTACACAGGGCTCTGATGACTGATGTCGATGACGGCGTAGATCTTATCCCGCCAGCGTTGGGAGAAGAGAACCGGGTTGTGCTTCTCATCCACGCCCCGGAGGATCTTCATCGCCACAAATGTGTCCGCAATCGGTTCGGAGATCGGCGCCACTCTCTTCCACTTGGCCAAGTTCTTGACGTCCCATTTTCCGGACGTGTTGAGGTGCTGGAGCTGCCATCCAAGACTAAGGCGCGGGTCAATGTGCTTCTGTACAAAGTCCTGGATCAGACCGGCGACAGTGCGGTACGTCGCTCGATCGTAGAGCAGAGCGTGAGCGGCGGGGGCTGGCAGAATCGTCGTCTTGACAACTCTTGTCTTCGTAGGAGCCTTTGCTGTTTCTCCATCGGCAGGCAAAATCACTTCTTGAGTGCTTGTGTCGAGTCCATAGCCTTCCTCGTGCGCACGAGGGTCATTTGCCGTAACCGGCTGCGTGTCCTGCGGCTGGGTTGCATCAGGTATAGGTATACTCGATGTCTCGGTGTTTGGCGACGGCGGCGCCGTTGAATTGGAAAAGAAGCTGAGCAATTTCTTCAATTCATCGGGTTTTGTCACTGCGTCGGCCTCCCCTGCGATGAGCAGAATAGGCACCTCGATTCCTGTCCACACGTTACGGCCCGGCATTCCGCCAATTGGCTGATCGCCTTGGTATTTAGGGAGTGTCCCCCATGCCATCCTTCTCCACACAGCGCTCCGGCTCTGCGCGTTGAAGACGACTTGCAACCGTCGTGTATCAGGGTCGGCAGCTTTCCCCACGAACCGCACCACGCTATTGCTATTGATCCCACCGCGACGATCCCACATTCTCCAGAGGTTGAAGATTGGTGTTGGAATATGTAGCAATCGGCGAAAAAGCGCCGTTTCGTGCGGCGAGGGCGGTGTTGCCTTTGGGCAGACTGCGGTAAGCCCTAGAATGTGTTCTCGCAATTCCGTTTCAACCGGCGATGTTGTGGATGCCAGCAGAGCAGACAGCGAGCAGCCGAGGCTGTGCGCAATCAGCACTACTCCCTGCCCCGCGGCCTTGTCGCGGTGCTGCTCGATCGCGACCGCTAGTAGTTCCGCCATGGCCTCGATAGAATACGCGTCCCACGAGGTCGGTGCAAACTCGGACAATCCGCATCCGGGCAAGTCAATGCCAAAACACGGCCCGACATTTGTGAGACGGGTCAGTAGGGGATGGAACTGGGCGAGCGACCCGCCCAGACCATGGACAAAGACGAGCAGGGGAATCGGCGACGGCTTGGACGGAAGCTTATCCATGTGCGGATGAGGGTAGTAGAACGTTCTCACAGAGGGGTAGGTCGCGCGAGGGGTCGTGTAAGATTTGTAGGAGGAATGTTTCTTGAGCAATCCCGGATCGACATAGTCATCTTGTCCATGTCAGTAAGAGTCAAGCCCAGTCATCGTGTTCTTAGATGCTCACTAGTCAACGAGAACCGCTTATAGGTCGTCGTCAGCTCTTTGGTGTCAACGCGAGATGCTCTCGAGTCATCCTCTTCCTCGTCTTCCGACGACGTCATTGCTCCCTCTGCTGGCTTGCGAAATGGCCTCCGACGCACCGGTGGAGGGCTTTTTTCAGCTCTACACCGGGACCATAACCCGCAGCCCACCATTGTCGACACAACGGCAGTCCACAACACAATCGCTGGCCAGTTCACTCGCACATTTCCGTCCGCATCGGAGCTCCACAGAACAACTAATCCTCTGTACGAACCGATTTTAAGGCGATCAATGGTCAACGACAAGGGGACGGTAGGGATAATGGAGGACGGCGGAGACAAAAAAGGCTTCTTCAAGGACGACATGACCAGGACTATCTGTTTTCGTCAGGCCGTTTTCCTGCTCAGTTGCCCGCCCACAACCCCGGTCTCAGCCAAAGCCCAGCGCCTCGGGAAGATAAGCAAAGTCCAAATGATGTGGAATGTAACTCGCCAATGGCGGCGGCCGCGCGGTCAACGCTGCATGAGTTGTGCGGAGATTGGGCAGTCGATAAGGTAATAAAGTTGAAGCCAATCGGTCCGCGACGCGACGGACCGTGCCAATGACGCAGACTCGACCTCTCACACTCAATCGAAGGTTTAGTTTTAGCTCAGCTCAGGCTCCGGGCGCAAACAAAAACCGGGGCGCGGAAGCTCGGATTTTGCTCTGAACGGGGCAGGCCGAGAGGACGGACGGCACGATCCGCGGGATCGTCTCATGCAAGGCGCCGGTTATGGCGCACTTGGATTGGAGATTCCAAAATGCAGAAGCTAGGATTGGTTTTGTCGATGAATTTGGTAGTTATTTAAGCCTCGAAAATGCGCAAGGGAGATAGGCTATGGATGAAGCGGAGAACGCGCGATAAGAAAATCTATCGGATTTTTCTGATAAATGACGAAGCTGCCTGAATTCGTCCATTTCAATCTTGGAAATCTGGCATTCAGCTGGAGCTTTTTTCTCCAATGAAATTACGAAAACAGACCATCTTTTTGGCTTTGGATAATTGTAGTAGCACAATGAGGCAGCTGAGGTCCTCCTGCTTTTAAGATGCTGGCCGCTCGGATGCAATCCGCCGCCAACGTGCCTCAATCGGAGCTCCTATTGCTGCGGACGCAAACGTACATTAACCCTGCTCGTGCTTGAGCTACCTCTCGATTTGGTTGCAAAATTCCGATCGAGATGAATCTGACCTGTTCACTACTTGTTGAGCAACTACGGGCTACAAGGAGCATACGTGGGCTCGTATTGATGGTTGACGTCAAATGGTCCAGCTGGCGTCGCCAAGTAATCCATTGCCTGTCTATGGCATTTACGTGGTGATAGATGGGCCTGTATGGCAAGCCCGTGGCTCAAAAGAGATCGGTGACTGCACCGTGCGAAGCATCGCTGACCAGGGCGGCGTATTTGGCTAAGGTGCCGCGGGTGACGTGTGGCTTCGGGGGCTTCCAATGTCGGAGCCGTTCCTGGATTTCCTCGTCAGAGACATCCATGGTGATCTGATTGGTTGCCGCATTGATGGTGATTACGTCGCCGTCCTGCACCACGGCAATGGGACCGCCCACGGCTGCCTCGGGCACGATGTGGCCGACGATGAACCCGTGGCTGGCGCCCGAGTACCGGCCGTCGGTGATTAGGGCGACGTTGGTCAGTTTTGCCCCCATTAGCGCGCCGCTAGCACGCAGCTGCTCGGGCATCCCCGGCCCGCCTTTGGGACCTTCGTAGCGGACTACGAGGACCAGGTTCTCGTCCCGCGGGATCTCACCCCGCGCGACTGCTTGGTCGAGCTCGTGCTCCTTGTTGAACACGCGGGCCTTACCCGTGAAAGAGAGGCCCTCCTTGCCCGTGATCTTGGCTACGGCGCCGCCGGGGGCCAGGTTGCCACGGAGGATCTGGATATGTCCCGTCGGCTTGATCGGGTTGTCCAGGGGACGGATGATGACTTGATCCTGCGGCAGTGACGGGAAGGACTGAACATTCTCGGCGAGCGTCTTGCCGGTGACCGTCGGGATGTCGCCGTCCAGCAGGCCTGCCGCAATCAACAGCTTCTGCACCGACGGGATACCGCCGATCTCATACAAATCGGCCATGTAATACTTGCCGCTCGGTGACAGGTCGGCAATAAAGGGTACCTTGTTGCTAATCCGTTGGAAGTCGTCCAACGTGAGATCGACCTCGGCGGTCTGCGCCATTGCCAGAAAATGCAGCACCGCATTGGTGCTACCGCCAAGGGCCATGGTCATGACGAGCGCATTCTCGAACGACCGCTTGGTGAGCAGCGATCTCGGCGTGATATTCTTCTCGAGGCAGACCTGAATCGCATCCGCGACCTTGACGCACTCACGCATCTTCGCGGGCGATTCCGCCGGAGTTGACGAGGAGCCCGGCAGCGTCAAGCCCATGGACTCAATAGCAGAAGCCATGGTGTTAGCCGTGAACATACCGCCGCATGCACCGGCGCCAGGACAAGCACTCTTCTCAATATCCTCGATGATCTCCTCCTTGGTCTTGCTGGTATCACCGCCGTCATCGGGTTGCCGCAGGGTGTTGTAGGCGTATGCCCCGGCAGCCTCGAAGCAGGTCGAAATGTTGACGCGTTTGCGCAGCAGCTTCGAGTACCCGATGCCAATTGTTCCACCATAAACCATGATGGACGGCCGGTTGTGTCGCGCCATGCCCATGATTACGCCAGGCATATTCTTGTCACAGCCAGGAATGGCGATGCAAGCGTCGTGGTACTGCGCGCAGGTGACGGATTCGATACCATCGGCGATCAGTTCACGGGTTTGGAGGGAGAATCGCATCCCTGGAAAACCTCAGCATCTGTTCATCCTCCCCTGTCGACTAGGATTCCTACCTTCACTGCCCATGGAAATCGCATCCGAGACACCAATGGAATTATACTGCCACGCAAGCCACCCTTTATCGACAATCGCCTTCTTCACCGTCTTGGCTAGGTCGAGTAGATGCATGTTGCAGGGATTGCCCTCCCACCATACCGAGGCAACGCCGATCTGCGGGCCCTTCTTCATCGTCTCCCTGTCCGGCACCCCCGCACCGTAGAGCATTGCCTGGAAATCTCAGAACGGCCCAGCATTTGGATAGGGACAGGACCAACCTGAGCACCCGGAAAGTCATGCCCACGGGTAATGTAGCTCGAATACCGGTTAAGCACCGGCGTACCATCCTCGTGCTTTGAGCCATGAGGGACGGCGGGGAATTGAACGTATCTTGCTTCCTCGGGCATGTTGAACACAATATACAGGAAGTTCTGGACAGGAGAGTGACAATCTAGGTTCTTCAGAGAGGCAGGAATTCTTCCATTGCAAAATAAGAAGAATTGACATCACAAGTAGCCGAAAAATTGCGGACATCATTCCGGGGTGTGTTTTCTTCTTGTGCGAATTAGAGAAGCTCTGGTTGGTTCGATCTCGATCTTCCCCGCTTGATCGGAGTTGATCCGATGCGGGGGATCCCCAGGTCGGATCGAGGAAAATCATGTGAATGACGTCTGTTACACGCAATTCACTATTTAGATCTGATAAAGCAACGTATTCACTGCATTGAACATCCCAGACTACATACAATCTCCCAACTATAGCCACCCAAGTCAGTTTTTTCCTACAAACCATGAACTCAGACTGCCCAAAGCTCGATGTCTTTCTCATAGCAGATTCAACAACATCGCCATCCCCAGCACTGCACCCATCAACGGAAACAAGCCTCTCACAAAGTTCTTCCGCGACCAACTCGCCAGCAACGCCGACAATGCATCCTCATCATCCGGCAACCCCGTCATCTCCCCTTTCTTCCCTTCCACAGCGCGCGGCACACGATACGCATCAAGCTTCCGATTAACCGGCATAATCACCAGGATCGTATACGGCACAATGAATATCGTCAGCAACGCCGCGGCAACGCTCAGGCTCGCAGTCTTGCTTCGTTCCTCCGGCCCCATTCCTTGGGAGTGGTAACATACGCGGGCGGCAGCGAGGTCCAGGATGCTTGCTGTGAGTGCCAGAGCAGGATAGATCATTTTGCCGACATCGTAGACGTTGCGCCATTGGTGTGCAATGTAGGCGGGACTAGGACTGGAACTCGGCCTGTCTTGAGATTTCGGATTGGGGAGGACTAGCGTTGGGATTGTCATGATGGAGATGTTGAGGATGCCGCCTGCGTGAAGGGATTATGAGAAATTGTCCTCTGCTGATTGATATACAGTTTCCGGCTGCTGCTCGGTGGGCAAGAATGGACCATACCGGACGTAAAGGCCGACAAGACAGCGGCGGCTCCCTGTAGGAGCTCAACTGTGATTTCGACCATTCTGATCGATAGTTTGAAGCTGTATGGAAGAGCAGTTGGAAGCTTTGTGCCAGTGTCGGACAATTTTTTTTATATCAAGCCGAAAGCTTTTTCTTTGTTTGCACTCTAAGAACCGGAACGCGGAACGGGACGTTGGAATGTGCTCATGCACCCTGGATCGGCTTTATGACGTAGTGTAACTGTTACATCCAATTATCAGGAACATGAGAAATGATAGCGGTGAAAGAGATCTAGAATGTGCAATCTCTTCGCCAGCAATTATTTTGTTTATTCACGCAAACCCTCCCTCATCAAGGTCGCCCGCCGCGTTAACCTCGGCCCAGGTATTGGAACCCTCCAGTGCCGGTCCGTTGTCGATGCTGCTTATCAAACCGTCAAGGCTAGTGTCTTTGTCCGCGTCAGCGCTGGCGTCCTCCTCCGGCGCCGGCGCATTCTCGTCACCCTCATCGGCGACAACGAAGCCGACACTGCGACCGCTGCCTGGGTTCCGCCGGGTCTGTTCAAGAACGTCACCATTCCATGGTTTGCACTGTCGGACAATTTCACCGCACCGGAGACAGATCCAGCCCTGGCCCTCTTCGGCTTCCAACTTCTCCGTGATACAAACGAAGCAATAAATGCAACCGCATGGTATTGTCTCATAAGGATTCGTGATATCGGTCTGAGCAGACCCAATCACACCACCGGTGGCAGCTGATGCGCTCAGGATGTCAGCTTCTGATGTCGAGGTGGGATTTTGCGCTTGGTAGCATATCGCGCATGTTCTCTCCGGCAGGAAAGCAAATTGTCCTTGCTTCTTCCCCGAGTCATCTTCGTCACCCGACCGCATGGCAATAACTGTTTTCCTCCAGGCCCGCGACAGCCAACGCCGCCATCGGCCAATACCTACGAGCGGCAACAGAAACAACAAAAACTCCGTAAATGCGTGCCAGACCAACTGGCGATTGAGATACTCGAATGAAACCTCGCGGCTGACCTGGCTCGAGGGAGGTGCAAGCCGCATCCGAAGAATGCGATCGACCAAAGTTCTATATCGGCCATTGACAAGGAAAACAAGGAAGGATGCAAAAGCGGCGCAAGAGTGAACGGTTGATGCCAAGTTAGTTAACCGCGACAGGAGGCGTACGTTTGGTGATGGCTACCATGGGCATCAGTCGAAAATCCATTGCTTGCTAATAGAGCTAGGCATACCTCTTCGTAACCGTTTTCTCGGTCCATCAACCAGGTTTCCCACTTCTCCCATCCGTATCGGCCAAGCACCGTGAGCAGGCCGTGCAGCGACTTTTGCCATTTTGTGGGCGGGACCGGAATTGGCGACTTGTTCCGATTATCGACATACTGTAGCCCTTGCAATGACGCACCATATGTAGTATTATGATCCCAGAGCGCTAGCTTAAAGAGTATCGCTCGCAGCACGAGCTGGATCTCACTCGACCAGTCGTCACGGATATGGGTCTGAACAGACAATCATTAGCACCTCCAATATAAAATAACAGTGACAGCACTCACCCCAAAATACTTGAGAGCCTCTCCAACCTGTCCCTGTAGCAAGCCGAGCAGCTCCTCGTCCAACAACTCCGAGTCGACCTGCCCAACCCGATAGCTCGGCCTGGTGCCTTCCCGACCCTTGATCCTATCCCACACCTGCAGACCCGAGCGCGACACCCGGTTCAACGGGTACGGGAGTTTATTGAGTGGAACAGGGCCCGCTGTCGCCCGCTGCTGCTGTTGTTCCTCAGCGCGTCGAATCCGTGTGTTCTCCTCCAGCTGTCGGCGACGTTCCAACACCCGCTGCTGAGCAGCGGCAAAATTGGAGGGACTCATGATTGCGCATTCATGGCTGGCCTAAAGCACATGGCAGAAACATCGATTCCACGCACCGGTCGACGTTGCGCGTGCATGGTTTTCTCCACGAGATGACCTCGGGTTCACCCATCGGGTCAATGCGATATACATTGCACGTGACTGATCAAAGCTTCCGAGGTTTGTCTTATCTCATCACGTGATATACGATAACGATAAGATTTACGACTTTTTGGCTCCCGATCGACTGGATACTGACAATTTCAGCAAAGGACGTACACAATACTCTGGATTATCGGTTCCTTCCAACAACGAGGACAGCAAAAATGGTTCAAGGCGCAGTCAAAAAGCAAAAAGCAAGCGCTTCCAGCAAGTATGGCGGGATCACTTCCCATCAGATCAGTCGACAAAGATTGCCTAACAAATTGAACCTTTTCTTAGACCCACGTCAAAGATCGGCCCCCGATCAATCACTCCGAAAAAGTCCAAGCTCATTAAGAAACATAAGATGAACAAAAAGATCACGGCAGGCTTGATCGCGAAGACGGAAGAACAATTAGCAAAACGGGCGGGGCATTTGGAGTTGTTGGCGAAGGAGAGAAAGGAGAAGATGAAGGAGAAACGGCCGCAGTACAAGAAGAAATGACCTTTCTCTCTCTCCAGGTTGCGTCTTTCAATGGAGGCGAGGAGTTTGGTGAAAATTATCTGGTTGGGATGGTCAAGGTGGCTTCTGAGTTCAATGTGTTTGTTGTATTGAATGATACCCCCATTTGTCTTGGGCCAGAGGATGGCCATAAAATCATGCATGACAATCATGTGCTTCCATCTCAATTATATGCATACCTAGATTCGCTATGTGCCAACTGGTTAATATTTACAAAATAATTCCGAAAAGTCAACAATCTCTGCCCGGAACCAGTTTCGAGCAATACAATGTCGAAGGACGAGCCAAATGCATCAGATATTCAACCCTCATGCCCAAATTCGTACGCCATGTTCCTTGAAACCAACATCCTCGCCACCCTTGGGTATCTCAAACGCCTCTCCCCTGTGCAGATACAACTCCTCCTCGAATATGAACAGAAAGAACAAAGACTAGTTAGATCCGTCATTAACAATGTTTGTTTACGCTCTCTTGATCGTGGTTGAGAGCCGTTTCGGGACTCCTGCTTTCTCGATGAGCTCCTGGCCCTTGTCCAGCCATTGCTGGAATCCCTTCTCGGTCGGGTCAAGAGGGAAATCATCCCACACGGCCTCTTCGGCATCGGCGTACGTGGACCAGACGCCTTTGGGCACGTCGGACATGGACCAGGAAGGCAGTTTTGCCATGACATTAGTGTAGTACACGTAGAGTATCCGGCATAAGAGATGCACACGGTCAACGTAGTGTTGCTTGGAAGGATCGGGCTCGACGCCGCCGTCCCCGAGCCGCTTCCACCAGGATACTCGCCATCGGAGGGTAAGCAGGATGCGCCCGAGCTCGCTCAAGAATCGGGTATGCGCGTCGAGCGAGATGCGTTTCCACTTGATGTTGTAGAAATCGCGCTCCAGTTTCCGGAAGCCCTCAACTTCCAGCATGCGGCAGAAAATGCGCGAGAGTTGCGCAGCCAGCAGGATCTCCTTGCGATCTTCAGGGTTGTTCGTGTCCATGATTCGGTCTTCGCCGTTGCCATCCACGGGCACGAAGCTGTAGGTCGCACGGCTTGGCATGTTGTTCCACTGCGAAAGGAGCGCCTGGTACTCTGTGAGAAAAACTCTCATCAGCGAGCAGTTGTTATGATCTACTTACGTAGACATTGTTCATCGGATCGCAATCCTTCACGCAGCGAAGCCAGTTCTTAGACTTGTCTTTCGACTCGATGATCCGGCGATCAACAAATTCCAAGAAATTGCACTGCGACGCGTCATTGCATTCGCTGAAGCTCTTCAGGAATTTGTAGGCTTCGCCCAAGTCAAGCACGTAAAGCGATCCCCAGGACTGACTTGCACGGATATTGAACTTGCCCCGGCGCGATTCCAACAGTGTCACCAAGTCCTTCACATCGAACGCGGATGGAATCTCCATGCGGACCCGATTCTTCCCACTGATGGTGATGTGATTGATCGCTCGTTGCGCTATTTGACGCATATCAGTAAGCCGGAACCTTTCAGATGGGTCATGGTCCTCGTACAGATGTAATTGCAAGTTCCAAACTCTACAATATTGCTGAAGCAGGCCCGGGCACAAGGCTGCTCGTGAAGGGTCGGACGGCAGGGATCACATGGCGACTGGCCGTCACACTAACAAGGACTCAGTAAGAAATCAAAAATTGGACGAATGCGTGTCCGACCCACCTTTCTCTTGCTCAAACGACACTGTACACACGTGTCTTTGTTCTTTCGTCTTGCCCCAGCGTTCACCCGGCTTTGGATCGACAATGGCCCCTTGCGCCGAGCACCCCGCGGCGGAGCGACAAAATCCTCCGACGAAATCGATCCTCCCATCCCATCCTCCTGGACAATTTGCAGAGGCTTCGGTTGAGGGGGCTGTTCCACACCCATGATCGAATTTCGTTGTCTTCGCTTGCGCACCGTGGACGCCGGCTGGCACAGCAGGGGAACATGAGTTACTCCGCCATGGCGAGGTGGGTTCCAGGAGCCGGTGGCAGTGGTAGTTGTCAAGTTCATGTCTGATGAATCTTGACTAACCATGAAAGCACTGACTTTGGGAATCACTGGTGACGCATTGGAGGAATTAGACGCCGATGACTGACCCCAGTCGGCTGTCCAAGAGACTTCCTCCTTGGCCTCAGGATCTGCGAGTTCGGTCTTGATGTTACCTGTGTCCGTGGACCATGTCAAGCTGAAGCCTGCAGAACCATTGTTACGGACCGGTGAGTCTTGTGGTGTGTTCTGAGGCTGATTCGTATTTTCCTGATTGTCAGATTTCTCGCTCTGGGAAAAAGAAGTTATGAGACTGGGTGTCATGGGCATTGTCAGCTCCGTGAACCACGGCGAGTTAGCCGTTGCTGTCGTGGTAGGCTCTTCGCTGCCATCATTCTCAGACTTCGGCTCTAGAGGCGGCGAAATCGGGAGCTGCTGCGTAGGGAACAGTGCTGCCTGGGACGTCGCAGTGCCCCAATTGTCGGAACCATACGCAGCCGTGGATTGTTCTAGACGACGGTATGCGGACACAGTATCGGTTTGATAAGCAATGTTTTCTAAGCGAGACTTCCGGTCATCTGCCTCATCTACAATCGCCGCTTCGCTCCCTTTCGCTGTTTCTTTTGCAAGCGACGACCCGAAATACAGGGACTCATGCGGCGTGGCCAGCCCCAGAGGGTTGGGCAACTGGAACTGAGCCCACGAGGCGTCGGGCTGGGATACATCGTCGCCGGAAAAGGGATTCGTTTGGGGACTAAAGGTTCCTCCCACGAAGTTGACTCCTTCGGGGAGATCCGCAGTCATGTTGGCGACTTCATGCAGGGGCACGTCCACACTGTCGCGACTGGGAGGATCGGAGGCGGAGGTCAATTCGGTGCGCTCGGCATCGCCCTCGTTCGAATCCTGACAATTGTCCAGTTCGGGGGGATTTTCGAGGTCGTACGGATTCCAGGACAGGGACGTCAGTTGGTTGGAAGTCTCCCACAGGTCGAAGAACTTGGAATTGGAGTCTGATCCCCCAACATCCATGACCATGGAGTGTTGACGGTAGGGCTTGGGACGAGGGACACGGACAGTCACGGTCCAGAGCGTCGGACTACAGAAATGCCCTCGAAAATGGCGCTTTCTTCCTTGTTTCGCGTTATGATTGAAAGACGGATGGATTGAAACAATGGCGAGATTCGAGGTGCGGAATTCTGCTTTTGAGGGCGGTAGCAGGGCTGAGTTGGCAATTCTACTCGCGCTGGGGGAGGGGAGGGGCCCGTTGAGATCACACACGGTCTTTTTTGGCTAACCTCTATGGAGCAAACCATGAAGCGACCGTCGGGGCTGGTTTTTTCCCCACCAGAAAAAAGCAAAGATTTTCCAGCCAAGATGCGCAAAGGGCCTTGCGCCCCGCTAACATGCACCGGCCAGGGCGGACTCCGCGGAGTACGGAGAGCATACGGAGTTCTGACTGGCCGCGGCCCACCCTGTCGGGGTCCCGAAACCGCTCTGACTTGCAAGCCGAGAACGATCACGGCGATCGCGTCTTCTAGGCTGATGGTCGGTGTTCTTCGCCCCTGAAAAGCTGGGTCAGGGTCTCCCAAGGCTCAGGAACGGGCTGGGAGAGAATGGTGGCAGAGCCAGCATGCTTCCGCAATCCATTTTCGTGTTGAATCATGGCATTCCTGTGCGAAATTTTGGCTCCTCTGGGGCGCCAAGAGACTCCCCTCTGGTGTCAAGTGATCGCTGCGATATCGGCGGGGTCCCTCCCATCTCGATCCATACTCCTCCCAGCCCGTCCAGAACCGCGCCAAACTCGATTACGAGCAAAAAGTGTCGAATCAGAAGTGGTGAGAATAATCGACACGACGCTTCAGCAATCACCCACGTAATTCGATTGCGAGACCATTTTCGGTGACAGGCATCACTGGCCAGTCTCCAGCTTCTCCTCCATACTGAACCCAGGTTACGTCAGCCAAGGGCAGAATCAAGGAGTCGTCAATCTTCCTGAGGAATTGACTACCGCATTGACGAGGCGGCCAATTGAGTGATGAGCACCTTGGAAGGTTGGCAATTGGAAGCAAGAAGCATCCTCGACTGACTCGACAAGATGGAATGACTGCCAAGTATGCCTGTATCGTACCGTATTTGTTTCCTGCATGACAATTTTACGTGTGGCAACACAACCATGCTTCCAACGGGATCGGTCAGAATGTTTGGACTTTTCCCTTCGAAGTTAAATTGTAATTTACATAACAGTTTTTTACAAGTACGGGTTGCAAACTCAAATTTCTTCACGAGAGGCTCTGGGTAGACGTGACGGCCGAGTAGGTAGTTATGTTCATGTTCTGATTCGACACCCCTTCAATCCACCCCTTGTCAAGGAATCTGTAGCGAGAATGATTTGAGCCGCTGGGAATCTGGCAATGGAACGCGAACAGAGCAAACGGTCTGTGCATTTCTCCTCTTCCCGAGTATGCAGCTGGGCAACATGCCTAACGTCTTGGGAGGTGGCAAGTCCAACCGAACCCTGTAAAAAAATTGAGCCCAGCCCGATTTGAACGGACAACCTTGTGATCTGGAGTCACACGCGCTACCGTTGCGCCATAGGCCCATGAGATCCACCAGTCGAGGACAGTTTTCCCTGCCTGAGCATGCAAAAATTATCACGTGGTGATAAGGCTTATCTTGGGCTTATCGCTGTGGATGCCTGATTCAGGCACACAGCGGCATCCGTCGGGTCCATCCTTCACCGGGAGGCGGGGAGGAATGGAGCTATTTCTTGTTCTTGGATGGAATGGCAGCGAGAGGCTCTCACCGGAGAACGGTCATCCGGGAAGCGTCGCCGAGGGCGACCCTCGCTCGGTTCACCGGTCAGGCGCATTCGGCTCCAGCTCCGCGGGTCAGGATATAAACCGGTTAGGGTCGGAGGATCGATTTGGTCTGCGGCTGATCCATGCGTATTGCCCGTAGCTGCGATTGCATCGGCGCGTGCTGCTGAAGACGCGGATACTGGAGGGGTAATCATCAGCCCTCACTCGGGCGAAAAAGATGCATATTCTCGTATGTTTGCCTGAATTCGCCTTGAAAGACTGCTGCAGTTTGTTTTCATTGACCGGACAAGGAGCAATTAGCGATTGATTTGAGTTCAATGAGTAGCTGACTGATGGTTGGATTGTCGACAGGTTGTGAACGATGATGGACCGCCGTCCAAACGGCTATCGCCGTATGTCCGGCCATTGGTGAACGCACTGCAAGCAGCGGGCCATCGCGTGTCTGTGGCCGTGCCTGCAATGTCTCGCTCATGGATCGGCAAAGCGCATATCATCGAAGCACCAATCAAAGCCTCCTACGTCAATCCCGACACCTTCCGCGAGGACGGGACATGGACGGACGATGATTCGGCGAGCACAGACAATGACTGGGTCGTCGTCACCAACGGCACGCCAGCGAGTTGCACGCAGCTGGGCCTGTACAACCTCTTCACCGACCGCGGACCTATCGACCTCGTAATTTCCGGTCCCAACCATGGTCGCAACGCCTCAACGATCTACAACCTTTCGTCTGGTACCGTGGGGGGTGCACTGGAAGCAGTTACTTGCGGGAAACGAGGGATTGCGTTGTCCTTTGGAAGTAAAGAGGAGCAGCCGCCGGAGGTCATCGAGGCGGCGGCGCGCCTGTCAGCACGACTTGTGAACCACCTTTGGAACCATTGGGATGAGGGAGTGGATCTATACAACATCAACGTACCCATGCGCGCAGACGTCGAGAACCGCCCGGTCCTGTATACTCGTGCGCTTCCCAACCAATGGTCGAAAGGCAGTTTGTATGCGGAGGTCCCTGCACCGGAGAAGGCTCCCAATGAGAAAGTGAACGGGGATACTGGATCATCGTCAGTTCCAAACGGTGTAGGGCCGCACCGCCGCGAACGACATTTCCGGTGGTCTACAGAGCTATCAGACATCAAGAAGAGCCTCGCTGCGGCCGAGGAAGGCACAGATGCGCATACCGTTCTGAATGGATACACAAGGCAAGCCTTCATCAACCCCTTAGCCCTTCCAGAGCATCCACTAACTAACCAAACTTTCAAACCAACAGCGTCACTCCCCTCCTCGCGAATTTCTGGCATCCTCCAGGATTCTCTGGCGAAATCCATCTCGATCCCTGATTATGGAGCACCCCATATATCATTTGCTACGCGTTTTGCTCTTGATTGCCTTGTTGAGCGGTCCTTTTCATAGATAGACGGTTGATATGATGAATGGTTAGGTTTACTAGACTCTCGCATTGGACATGCGCTGGATGATAGACGGATACTCTGCGCCGCATGATATTGACAATATCGTCACAGAACAGATTAGCTTCGGTATCCAGACCAAACTAGAAAGAAGAGCCAACCAAAAAAAAAAAATAACCACCACCTGCAACACAGTAGACATAACGACGGACAATAAAACATCACCACGCATTTCATCGCATTAGGGTATAGAAATAAAGGACACATAACGTGATCAGTTACAGCGCTCGAGCGGCTTCGCCGGCGCCATCCTCTACAGTCGAAATCTTTTCCACGCGCATCTTGCCCTTGACATTTCCACCCTCGCCAACGCCCATGCGGCGGGCGACGTATCGTTGCGCGACAACACCAACGGCCAGAGAAATTGTCTCTTCCAGCCACTCGGCCACCCATTCCCGCGGATCAATGCCGCCGCTCTCAACAATCTCCGCAATGTCCTCGGGCACCGTGACGCGCGGGACATTGCGATAGTCTTCCGATTCGTCCTCGGCAGATGCCGGCGCAGGGGCATCTAGCCAGCTGATCCATTTCTGGGGAATGGACTGCGATATGGTATGATACGCGATCCCGTGCACCGGGTCGTGCAGGTATATCGCGAAGGAGATTTCATTTTCGGGTTCGTCGGCAACCTCAACGACCCCACCGGTCGAGCTTTGGCTCTCACCCGACGGATTGCTCTGGAAGAGCTCCTTGGATGGGGGCTGGCTGATTGCTTGGATCGCGAGAAAGATGTCGCTGCTTCGCACGGGGTTGGACTCGCTCAGCTCCGTGGTTGCTTGCTTGGCGGCCTCCTCAATCCCGCCTCGCGTAGAATAGAACTCATTCGCGTAGGCCTCCGCGCTGGCCCGGGCCAACTTGGTGCCTTCGACAATTCCTGCCACGGCGTTGATATTCCGTGGGCTCCCAGGGACCACGGTTCTCCACCAGGGCCCATCGTGCCAGCCAGCGGTAGAAATGCGGAATCTAGAATCGGAACTACGTCGCGGCGAGGATTCCTGGCCACGTTGAATGACCATCAAATCACCGCCTTCCACCTGGGACATGACACGAGAGAAGACGGAGTAGATCAACGGGTCCAGACTGGGGTACCCAGACAGGTCATGGGTAATGTGTATTTGAAGGCGCTCATGGGACGAAATCGGAGGGGCAATTGTTTGGATCAGGGACGTGAAGGTCGGCATAGCCAGCGTTCGCAGTTCACCACCTAAACGACATGACGGGTCAGTCTTGGTGCCGGCAATATCCCAGGGGCAGACCTACCAAGGTCACGGAGCGCGCCGACATTGCCCTTGACCTGCTCGGCCCACCTCTGTGCTTCCTCGTTCTTTTGGATTTCCTTTACTGCTGCTTCGGCATGTTTCATTGCGGCCGTGGCCGTGGCCGTCGCCGTTGACAGAAGACCTCCCCACCAACTGCCTCCGGAACTCTTCGACGTAGAATCCTTTTCTGTGGTTTTGGCATCGTCTTCCTTTGCTGCCGCAGAGGCCGGCCGAGAACTTGCTTCAATCGACTTGCGCGCGGTCGCAGCCTTCTCCTCGCTCGAGCGACTCGGGGTCTTTGATGCCCGTGTCTCGGATGACAAACGTGGGGTCACCGGTCGTTGTGCGGCGAGATCTTCGAGTTCGGCAAGCGGATCGTACTTGAGATCGTCGGTCGATGTCCGCGGCGCTTGCGTACTTGCTGTCTTCGCCGAGTCCAGCCCCAGGTCATCGAACTGAGCCAGCAGTTCGTCATTTGTTGGCTTGCTTTTGGGCGGCATGGTGGATTAAGGGGCCGTCCGGACTGTTTCAATCGGTGATTTCAGGAAATACGCTTTGAAAAGAGAATGAGCAGATCTTGCTCGTATGATAAGCGGTAAGAGGTAATCAACTTGCTATGAGCCGCGGTCGGCCAACAGTTTCTGGTCTTTGGGTGTACTCCGTAGCTGATGACTTGTGCCAAGACTTCAGTTTGGCCCAGCAACGGCGATGCTTGTAACCAGGCAGTTCAAGTTAGGATAGCTTGCGTTCAGAGCCAGACCAAAAAGTATTCCGTATAATTCCCCACGGTCTGGTCAAAGCGATCGCGACCGACATGTGTTAGCCTGAAATTAAATGAGGCGGAGGCGACCCGAATGCCCCAAAACATGGTAGAATAGCACTTGTACTGTGAAGTAGTACCTACCATTCTCCCTTCCACCCCTTAATTTGCACTGAATACTGCTGGAGCAGCCCTTACGCTATCGAAGTCTATCTTTCTCAAGCTTTCCCTGGGCGACGCTGGAATTGATACTATCGAGTCAGTTTTCAATTGCCGGGGTCGAGGATCGGTTCCGTCCGGACAGTCGGAATTGGGAAGCTCGGCTTTCACCCCGCGATTCTCGAGGGTTGAGTGTGGATCTGGATGTCGCCGAAGCGGAGTATTATTATGACCCGAGAGGGGCAGACAAGAGTTATAAACCCAAATTGATATGCCCCCTGCTTGATTTACTTGGATGATACAGACGTTGCAGCTTGAGTACTCCAGGTAGTACGACGACTCGTGGTAATGGGCTGAGCATTGACCGTTTCTGCTAACCACGACCCATTGTGCAACAGAAACAGACCATACCAACGCACCAGTAACCACCATGCGCATTCCCTACGTTCCCAATCCTCCGCCAACCTCTACGCCCGAGGAAGAGCAAATCCTAGGACGCGTGTTGGCCCGCCGCGGTGAGAAAGGACTGATTGCGCTGGATCGAGCGCTCTTGCACTCCTTTCCCGTTGCGGACGGCTGGAATGGATTCCTGGGAGCCATTCGCAACCGAACGAGCCTCCCCGCCGACATCCGCGAGATCGCTATTTGCCGCGTCGCCGTGCTCAACGGCGCCTGGTACGAATGGGACAGCCACTCGCCCATCTTGGCCGCTAGCGGATTCAGCGAGGAAGGGATGCGCATCGTTCAGAATGCACAACTTACCGGCGTGGAGCCCGAGGTCACGAGCGTGTTGAATCAACAGCAAACGCTCGTTCTCCGCTACGCCGATGCCATGACCAAGAACATTAAGGTGCCTGACGAGCTGTTCAATGAGCTCAAGGCCGTCTTCTCTGACAAAGAAATCGTCGAGATTACGGCCACGGTGGCCGCCTACAACTGCGTCAGCCGGTTCCTGGTTGCATTGGATGTCGGTGAGCGGAACCGGTGATGTCGCAGGCTGTCAGACGTGGGCCATTTCAGGACGCTCGAGACTGTCGAAGGGAAGAGTTCCTGCCCCGAGCGAAGGATCTATAAAATCACGTGATCAAATTCTGGAGACGGCCGAGAGGACGGAGCGGCAAAGACAAGCGCGGATTAGGTTAACAAATTCAAGCACCTTACCTGATTAGGTTAATCAGCACGGAGTTATGGAGAAGTCAAATCATTTCTGCTAGCCTAGTTCGGGTATTTTTCGTAATCTTGATGTTTGGCCGGGATTTTCTGAAAAGCGCACCGTGTACGATAGACAGAGCGCAATACAAAGGATGCTCCTGTCCAAGCTCCAAGCAGATCTGCAGAATAACGCGGTCCAAAATAGGCTGATTATCAGTGTTCGAACTAGTCTGGATTGGAAAACCTGAATCATTCATGGATCGGAAGAGGCACATAAAACATTTATGATGATTGGCTGATGGAGTCAATGATCGCCCAATAGGGTATGGCGGCAGCATGCCAGACCCGCCCTGCCTCCCGCTCACCACCAGAGCCCATTGTGGCTATTGTATTACTTCTGATTCTATACAACTCTGGTACGCGCTGCTTTTCTGCTCTCAAATCATTGTATTTACCTCTCCCCTCTGCATTCTCGTATGGCTGTCAGGACCGCGAATTGCCTCTGATTGTGGGATTTGGCGGTTTGGTCTCCCACTGGGCCCAGAGCGGACTGGCCATTTGCCGCTGGGGGTACACCTCTCGCTCTGCTTCAAGATTTCATCACTTTTTTCCACATCAGCAGATTCGCTGCGTGGAATTCGGTCTCATTCTGCACGGCCGGAATATCGCTTCTAGAGGATCTCTTTACTTTTCTCATTTATGCATTTTCCTCCGTGACGATTCTTACTGCTGATCCGTTCGGCTCGCCGAGATCGACGCCAGCTGGACTACTAACGAAACCGGGACATCCTGAGTTGTCTCGATTTCTACGAAGCAGATCAGAGACAGGATTGTCGTGGTTTAACTGAATTCTGTGTTCACAGGTATGTTTTGATCGCGTTTTCTCCTTTTCTCATCTACGTCAGCAGACTCGTTTTTCTGTTAGTCCTGCTGAACTCTGTCTCGTCCGCCCCCGAATGGTTTTTTCTGAATCTCCTTTTCCAGCCGCATTCATTCACCAATAATCACTGTCTTCGATGCAAATTTTGGCATTATTATTCTCTGATGACTCTTTTCATTTACTTGATCACTCTCTTTAATTTGTACCTTTTTTTTTCCCTTCACCCCTGTCTTCGGTCGATTGCTGCACACTTTCTGACATACTCCGTGTTCTCATCTGAGTTTGTGCCATTGGCGGCTTGGCATGACACCCCTAAGAAGATCACCACATCAAGCTAACTAACGGGGATCTATATAGATCGCACACACCCCAATTTGCTACTAGCCACTCAAAGGTCCCTGGCGTTGGACAACCAAGCCTCGCCATGTCTCCCGCAGCGGATGACATGGACGACTTTGACACCCAGTCGTCGCACGGGACCAATAATAGCCGTGGCTTGGGCTCTCCCCACAGCAACACTAACTCAATCGAGCCATCTATGAATCAAGCGAGCCGCTTGGTTCAGTGCTCGCATTGTGGCAAGGTCATTGAAAAATATGGTGAAAATGTACCCGATTCGGATTACGAAATTATCAAAGAACATATAGCTCGGGAGCATCCGCACATGGCTCGTTCGGAGGATCTCGATAAGGTCGATCCGGCCGACGGAGTCACGGCGGACTCTGAAACGGGCCCTGTAACGGTGTCTACGGCAGTCTCTCAGGCAGGGGACGGGGCCGAGCTCCTTGACGCGAATGGCGAATTGCCCGATAGCCAAGTCGCAACAGCAGAAGCGACGGAAGCCGAGAAAGAGGAAGATGGCGTGAGCGAGAGCGCGAACAACGCCGCACAAGACGCATCCAAGGAGACGAGTGAGGCTTCCCAAAAGAACGGCCTCCGGGATGACGTGCGCCAATCATTGCGTGCGTCGATTGAGAAACGCCTCGAGAAGGATTGGAATCTCCACGAGGTTCGTCGTTTCAATGAATCTTATGACGAGGAAATTGCAAGCATCGAGCAAACCTGGAATGAAGCATATAGTCGGTCGGCAGCCAGCAAAAAATCGGATTCGCCTGACGTTCCTTCTCGGCCGAACCCCTATCTCAAAAACAAAGTCGAGAAAGGCGAATTCTTGGAGATCACTCCTGTGGAAGAGTATCTGGAACTTTTGCGAGACCCAGAAAACCTATCCTACGAACAGCTGTATGCTGTCACTGCAAACGCAGCTCACGCCCTCAAAACGTGGCAAGATGAGTGGCAGGCGATTGACCGCCTAACGAGATATGCTACGCGGCACATGATGAAGGCGTCGGCAAACCCTCGTCGCACGGAAAGACCAGAAGTATTTGAAGACAAGAAGGAGGCGATGCTCTACGGCTATAAGCATGATTCGCGCGAGTTCATGATCGGCATTCAGGATCCCTTCATTCAGGGTGGTTTCCGACCCACTCCTTCGCAGCTCCGCAAAATGCGAACAGCGGCCGGCTCCAACAACCCGAACCCAGATGGCTGGAAGACCATTCGCAAATTCGGGATTGAGTACGCACCGAAATTCCAAGATCCTCCGAACCACGGCTATGAGGGAAAGATGACACGCAAGCGAAAGGCTGCTCAGTCGGAAGCCGCTGCCCTCCAAAGCATGGCTAGTGAAACGAACGGTAGCGCCACACCTGCCGTGGAGTCCGACCAGGAAGGCCGCCCAGCCAAACGAGTGACACGATCCCGCGCGGGTAAGGTTGTCGGAACCAGAGACGCTACTCAACGACAAGCAACCCCTTCAGATTCCGGTCGTCCAGTGTCGAGGTCGGGGTCGGGACGAGGTGGACGAGGACGAGGACGTGGTGGGACTATTCATCGTCCACCCTCAAGGGCCAGTACTGCTTCTCAGTCAAAGATGACGACCCCGGTCACGACTGCAGCTCCTGCTCCAACGGAAGTGCAGGCCAAAGCACCAGTCGCTCCGGAACCACCAGCAAAGGGTGGAACTCTTGTAATGGCACCCAGTACCACAGCTACTTCTACAGCTCCGTCAACAACCACAACTGCCCCTGCTGTGTCATCTACTACTCTATCCACGAATCCGGACGAAGTGCTTGATCCGGCGGAACTGGCACGTCGTCAAAAGATTGCCAACTCCAAGAATCCTCGTCGGACCGAGGCAATGCTAAACCATTGGGTTCGGTTTAACCGTGAGGGTCGCGTCCGCAATCCCAAGCGGACCAAAGCCCAGATTGAAGCCGACAAACGAGCAGAAGCTGAACGCAAAGCAAGGGAAGGTCCGAAGGAAGGCGGTCGCAAACGCAAAGCCAATGCGGCGGCGGCCTCTGCCTCCACCGATCTAGGTGGTGCCAATCCTCCCGCGTCGAAAGCACCTCGGCTTGAACCTGCTTCTTCAGGAACGACTTCTGGCGTGCAGCTGGCCCCCATTCAACCCGCTACGGCCACTACGACATCTGCCCGTGCGCCGCCGCCGCCGCCGCCTCCTTCTCTACCTCCACCGGCACCGCATTCGGTGTATGGTCATGCGCCAACTTACCTTCCACCGCTCCAGCCAAGCATCCCGCAGGCTCCAAATATGGCACCGCACTTATTACCGCCACCGCCGCCACCGCCGCCGCCGGGGCCTCCGCATCGGATGATTTGGTCGGAGCACTACCCAGTTTCATACTACGGTACAAGACCGCAAATGCCGCCTCCGAATCGTCAATGAGCAGCTGGATTCTGCCAGACTGTTCGGAGCCACCGGCTTTCTTAGCTGCGTGCTAGGCCTCTTGTGATTACTATGCATAACAGGAGCCTTCGCTTTATGTGGTCTTCTATGGTTGATGGTTCATCTGGAAGACATCTTATATATCCCTTCTATTATCATCTTCGGTGGCACAGGATCTGGTTGTACAGTAGCCATTATGGGGCGTTGGGGAAAAGAAAAAAAAAGGGTGTGATGGATGTAGGCAGTGTCATGGCGGGTTCTACTTCGGTCTTCGCAGCATGGAAATGGCGTTGTACATGAAAGGGGAGCTGATTTAAGTTGCTTCTTGTTCTAATTTTGCACGTTCAGTATTATCTTCATAAGCCGATCTGTATTATGGTCTGTACTATAAAAAATGATTCATCAGTGCCAGCTAAGTTGAGTCTATAATCCACATTTTCCTCCCAAATTCCGCAAGAGACTGGAATCACATCATTAGAAACAGTCCTGCCCAGTAGACACAGTTGAGAAACCGCCCTGAGCCATTTATATCCCGATACGAACTTGGGGCAAGTACACCCTCCAACATCTTGTATGAAACCGTCTCTAAATGTCCTCAAAAACTTTTGTGTGCTGGTTCAGTTTCCTCTAAATCGATCGGCCCATACCCATTCCAAATCGCCCATCTCCGGCACCGGAGGAGTAAAAGTGCAAGCACGAGTCTTTTTGAGAGACGGAGCGCAGCCTTGAGAACAACTAGATGAGGTCAACAGGATGCCGGTGGATGCCTTGCCCAAAGTCAGCATCAAAACATAAAAGTCCACGTGGAGCAGTTTCTCAACTGTGTGAACTGAGCAGAACTGTGTGTGAAATGGACCTCCGAGATGAATGAGCCGAGGGAGACAAGCTCGAGGGTAGCAAAAGGCTCAAGAATGGGGGTGGCTGTGGGCTCTTGCCTAAAGTGTGAAGTCACGTGACTTCTAATCGTTGGAGCTCAGCAAGGTCCGGCTGTGATCTGCGTGAAACAAGCTGTGTCTCCATGCTGCAGTTCGACGCTTCTTACTGACATCATATCCTATACAAACACCCTACAACTACATCCAGAACCGTTCAGTGCTAGCTGTCTTTTCTGAACCATATCGGGTGTCTTACTACCGGTTGCCAACGAACAATGGCGAAGGGAAAGAAAAAGAAGCGCGCATACCCTAGCCTCCAAGACCTCCTGGAGCGACCATGGTGCTACTATTGCGAACGAGATTTTGATGACCTAAAGATTTTGATTTCGCATCAAAAGGCGAAGCATTTCAAATGCGAAAGATGTGGGCGACGATTGAATACCGCAGGAGGTAGGTTACTGCCGTGAGGGAATCGTGAGCGCAATGAGTTACCAACGTGCGATTAGGCTTGTCCGTCCATATGAGTCAGGTGCACAAAGAGCAGCTGACTGCTGTGGATAATGCGCTTCCGAATCGAGCAAGTCTCGACATCGAGATCTTTGGAATGGAAGGTGTCCCGGAGGACATCATCCAGGCTCATAATCAACGCGTCATTTCGCGGTATCAAGAGGAGGAAGCCAAGCGGCGTGCGGCGACTGGAAACCCCCCCCCAGGGTCAGGAGGCACACCACGAAAGAGACCGAAGTTGGATATCTCCGACTTGAAAAGGCAGCTGGCAGAATACAAGGCCAAGAAGGCGGAGAAGGCCGCAGGGGGAGCAAATGGCACTGCGACTCCTGCAGCATCTGGGCAAGCTACTCCGGCGACAGGTGGATTTGTGAGTAGCGAGTATTATCCTGTGATACAATATGCTCTTGCTAATTGCGAATTTCCAGGGACAACCGTCGCAGTATCCCCAAGCTGAATCCCAGACGACAACTGCAGCGGCCCAAACAGCAGGAACTGCTGCTGCCGCCCAACCGTATGCTTATCCGCCACCGTATGGCGCTCCAAATCAACCATATCCAAATGCCGCAAGCCCTGTATATCCAGGTTATCCACCAGCCGGTGCCCCGTTCGGGTCTCCGCCTCAACTTCAGCCTGGGCAAACACCACCACCTTACGGCGCCACACCATCTCCTTTGCCGTTTGCACCACCAGCAGGTCAACCAGCACCAACAACGACACCACCGCCGAATATGCCTGGCTACGCTCCCCGACAAGGGAGTTTACCGGCGGCACCAGGTCTACCTTCGCGACCATCATTTGGCGCTCCTCCGGTCAATGCTCAACAGCCACATCATACTCCTGGTCAGCCCGCTTATACTGCTCAGCCTGGTCAGCCCAGTATGCCATTCCGAGAGACGACCACAACCAGCGCCGCGACTGCCGCGCAGATATCCAGCTCTGTCGACGAACTCGTCTCGGGCGCTGCCAGAGCTGCAGAGGAAGCGGCGAGGGAAGCCCCACAGAGTCCCAAGCCCGAACCTGGCGGCGACGAGAAGAAAGCGCGCAAGGCAAAGGTACGGCTGGTATACTCCGACAACGAGATCAGTCCGGAGGAGAAGATGGCACGGTTGCCGAGGTACGCGTATACTCCCGATCGCAAAGGCGAGACGGCCCTGGTGGACGCCACGATGCCTGCAGTGGCACGGCGGACGACGAACTCTGGCGATGTAATAGATCCTGCGGATTGAGCTTATGGAGAGTAAATACTTGTTTTACGATGTGATGCTGTTATCTCGGAACGTCGGGCAGTAGCAAACCGAAAATGTCTGTGTGAAGGCACTGGCGATGCCAAACTACATGAAACCGGTACGTTTGTCCTGGACTGAATTCAGGTTGGCGACATTATACATGGTTGGGAGGAAGAATATGATACCATGAAATAAATCTATGCGAATACTGGGATAAATGTACTATATAAGACCGATGCCAATGGGCCATGGACTGCGAATTTATCCCATCAGACTTTCATAGAGAAGAGTGCTCGGTACAAATTAGACAAGAGTAATAATAATACAGTGCAGATACTGTACCAAAGTAGCTCAACCTTACGGGTCAACTCCTGCTCATGGAGATGCTCAATTTTCCGACAAATCGTTCCAAATCATGCCTACTCTCGCTGGGGATATTTTAAACCCTACGAAGTACTCCTTGGTTTCGAAGCAATTTGCATCAAAACATGCCAATGCGTGCCGGAACAGAACCACAAGTACTGTTTCGAACTGTAACAATAATACAATCAGACCAATCAGTGCCATAGAGAGGCATTGCGTTGACAGGAATCGGATCGTATCGAGCATGCCAAGTCTGTCAGAGACCGATAACTTTGACATGTCTGTGAGGACTTTGACATTGACAGGTACTGACGCGTTTTGACGGTGTTTTGATAAATTTTGTCAGGTCTCTGGCACGACTCTTAACTGTTTTGACAAGTCTGTGAGAGGATGCAAAGCTTGACAAAGTCATGACAAGGCATGTCAGCACATGTCAAAGTTTTGTCAAAGCATGTCAGAATATGTCAGAATCATGTCACGTCATGTCATGTCATGTCATGTTATGGTACGCCAATGTCGTCAAAGCCCGCCAAACCATGTCAAATTGTCAAAACTTGTCACTGCCTGTCAAAGCATGTCAAAGTACCTACTAGTCCATGCCAAGTTCAGATTTATATATGGTAGCAGCTGTAGGGCTCGTAGGTCAGAACCAAAGTCAAGTTATGGCCAAGAATACTCCGCATGGTGGCCGTCCGCAATACATGCTCCCAAGATACTACAGTACGGAGTATATATATATTTCAACCCTCTCAGGTACGGCATGCACAGGTTGAAATCAACTCGACTTGAGGAATCGAACTCAAACCAAGCAGCCTCGTACGTAATCCACACGAGTACAGTCTCGGAAACCATTCAGTCATCGAGCCGCTATATTTGCTTCACATTCAGAGGCGCAAATGACCAGGGGCAGGGGTTGCAGTACATAGTTCAAGCAGTAGCGAAGCTTGGATCCGATTGACCGGCTGCTCAAAACCGAAAAAAAAAGAGAAAAAAAAAGTTGAACCGATCGATCACGGCGCGACTCGAACACGCAATCTTCAGAGCCGAAATCTGACGCCTTACCATTAGGCCACGTGACCGAACTTGTTGGAAGTTTCCTGTTAAATTTGTCACCATAAGGAAATTTTCCGATGACTTGCCGAGGCAGCACGCTATCTTATCGTGCTTGCTCTGGAGTTGCATGACGATGCCGGAGCTCGTTTCAAAAAAGCTCCGACTATTCAACTCCCCGGATCAACCTCGTACTCACTGATTCAGACCAGAGAAAGCCTCGTTTTTACCGCAATGGTAAGTGTATCATCTACTGCCTTTTTGACAATTATCTAGTAGCAGCGAGCCTTTCGACTGATTGCCTACTCCCACTCCTCAAGCCTTCGTCCGACTTCACCAAGAATTCCGCTGGCGTGCTCTCGCTCCTCACCTCCACCGGAGGTGTCATCGGATACGCCCGCACCCGCTCTGTCCCGTCAATTGCGGCGGGCCTTTCGGTGGGTGCGCTGTACTTGCTCAGTTTCTTGCGGCTGCGGGATCAGCAACCGTACGGTGAAGAACTGGGACTGCTGGCATCGACGGTTTTGGGCGGAGCATCGGTGCCGCGAGCAATTCGGCTCCGGAAGCCAGTACCGATTGCTTTGAGTGTGTTGGCGACGTATGGCCTGGCGGTGTTTGGGATGGCGTATCGAGACAAGAAGCTTTGAATGATTCCGAGTCCTCCGCCTGTCATAAGTGCATTGGCATTGTCACGGGCTCATGGATTCATGCCCAGGTGGTTTCGACTACATGTGTAATAATAATGACAATCTCAACTCCCATACTTGCACCAAAGACATTGAATGTTGATCCACTGGCTGGGTTAGCCGCTGAAGATCGTAGTGCAGAGTTTCCTCAGCGCACGAAGGTAACAGCCAGATAGACATCACAAATTTGTCGCAGTCATGGTACTGAAGGCAGATTGTTACGGTGGTCGCCGCAGCATCTTTGAGCGGGAGGTCTTTAAGGAAATCTGAGGGGTTTCAAAGACAAACTCTCATGAAAATCGTAACCATGTGCCCCAACTTCTCGAGCAGTTCACGCACTGAGGTCCCAAAGGAGACCATATCTGCTTCGTATTCGACGTGCTAGGCAATCTCCTTTACATTCAAGTCGTCAGATTCAAACAGGGTACTAGATGGCCAGTGAGAGTAGTGAAAGTGATAACGCGGTAGCTTTCCCTCGCCTTGGATATTCTGCAAAGAGAGTTGGGAGTAGTTCATACCGGTACAAATACTAAGCCTCGAAGGCCAATGCAGAGCTGATATTCATTACCTTAATGGAGATGTGCAACCAAGAAACATACTACTTGAGCTGGAGGATTCAAACAATGCTATATCCCAGTTACTTGTCAAAAGTTTCCGATGAGAGTTTGCAGACGAAAGGAGTCAAAACACCTCTTGGAAAGCCATCCCGACATCACTCGTGTCGGAAATGAGAAACCTGCATGTTAGGTTGATCGACTTTGGTGTCCGTAAGTAATCTAGCCATTTCCCTTCGCTCACGGGACTCATTTTCAATGTGTTGCCTTTTGGCGGGACTATCATCTGTCGAACTTGATCCAGTCGCCGGCCTTGGGCCCGCTCGAGTTGACGATAATCGCTTCACCGGATACTGGCGTTGATATATGGAGTCTCGGGTGACCTAGGAGAGTATGGAGTCAATTTCCCATCGATTCTAGCCCACATTGTTCACCAGATTTTGGAGTTATTTTTCAAAGCCTAGACATTTGCTAGGCAACCATCGTCGGATAGGATGCGGACGGTTGAAGATGACGACTTAGCAAAGATAATCGAAGCTATTGGTCCGTTCTTCTTGGTTTCATATAAAGACAGGGACGTGCGCTGTAGATTGGCGATCAGGTAAGCTCTTTGATCTTATCGCACTTTATTCCCCTTCGAATTCTCTACGTGCATCCGGTCATCCTTGAATTTTTGATCAGATGAACCAAAGAGCAATCTTCGGGACCTGTCGATGTGCCGGGCATGTTAGAGATTGACCCCGAATCACCAAAATTCGCAGTGGAGCTGTAACAGCACGAATGCTTCATCTGTAGAATTCATCAAGAAATAAAGTAGCCTTCTCTGAGGACTCCCTTGACATTCTACTGCTTGAAGATTTCCGCTCACCGCAAAGCTTCCTAAATTTGTTGCGAGATTTCTCGAAGACGAATCTCTTGTGTGAACCACCTGCAGTCAAATGACTTTCCCAGCTGGGAATCTCAAGGTCAGCTATCACTCACAATTCCAAAAACCCCAGTACATGTCTAGGGGCAATGGCCTAGTGGGCAAGACCTGCAGCTTTCAAGCTGCAAGGGTGGCTGATCTCCCCAGCTGTGAACCCTGTTGCGCCGATGATGACATGGGGAGTTAAAGGCCAGGTCAAACTTGAGGGAGATTCAAGAAGGCACCTTTAACTCTTTTACTTTTTGCTACGATAATTGGCCTTTTTGGTGTCAATTTACCATTAATCGGTTCGTTGAGCTTTTTTAAATCTTATTACCTCGATTTCAGAGTAATTTGACTCACAGACGATGAAATATCGTGGCTTGGATGATGTCGCACATGCTGGGCAGAGTTCGAGTGAGATGTACGGAGGTACCAGTGCACCGTGGATGCACCACGAATTCACAAGGGAATTCTTGCCTAAATTGGGAGATCCTGGGTTCGAATCGTGGAGTTGACGTGCTTTTTCTCTCTTCTGTCCAGTATACGGAGTAGAGAGAATGAAACATGGAGAAATTGCCGATGTACAGGAGTATTTCCAGCTGATATTTCCTTCTATTGGCATGGTAATTTCCAAGAACATGCTGCATAAGCTTTCCAGTACTAGACGGGCCACGAGGAATGGATTGATTTGAATGCTTTGAAATGCATCTTAGCTCCGAACCATACAGTCTATGACATCAGCTTGTACTCGTTGCGGCAAGAATCGCTGTACCTTCCGGGACCTTCACACATATCATCTATACGTTCCAATGGTGTGCAGCATGTTCCGGGGTTCGATTTTTACATCTCGACAACGGAAGTGACGTTCAGCGGGGGTGGTAGTTATTACGACTATTCAGGAGAAAAATAATCTGGCCATGTATCGCCGGTGGAAAGAGCTATCCAGAACAGCTGAGGACACTGCAGAAATCCTGAACCTAGCCTGGACAGATTTGGCATCTAACGCTGTTGTTGGCATGAGGGGGCTGCATGACGTGAGAACGAAGGTACCTTCAAGCCTCGATAAACGAGGTACTGCAGCGTCCACGCCATCGCCCAAAACTCCTGCCGTCAGATATCTGCAGAAACTATCTCGTTATCGTTGGTCATATGGCATTCCAGCTCTGATCGTGCTCTTCCTGACCTCTCTCATCGCCTTCGCCACGCTAGCTTCTACCTTGACAGGCCGGGCTAATATGAGGCGAATGCATCAATACCTCAAAAGACATCTCAGGGTCGGATTTTCACGACCTATTTGTACGGCCAAAAAGGCGAAGATGTTGTACACCCATCGACAGCATCCCACAAACCGATGCGGAACTCAACGAGAAGATGGTTGGAAGACAAAGGCAAGAATCCTGTAACCGTGGCAGAAGGAAAGAATGACATGCTTGTCATTGATGGCCCTCATGCAGCGCAGGCGGAGCCTTTGCTGCAGCGGAGCCGGATGGGGAGGGAACTGGATGCGTCTAGTGGCCATTAAAGATATGACTGACATGCAGATAAATAGTACATAAGGGGCATTCCGGGGTCAGCTTGCATCATGTTGATCTTGTTCCTCAGGCCCAATCATTTTTGTCATTTTGATCCAAATCTGATCTAGAAAGAAGGTCGATTGACTGGTTTGCACTCCTTTACAATAGAGTCACGGTCTTAAAGGTGATTACCACGAATGGTCATCACCACAAACAGTAGAAATAGCTGGAAGTTCGATTTCTTAGCCATAATGCCATATGATATGTCAAATCATCGCTTTTATTTGCATATCCGGACTTCCCTGTAGGCTGTTGAAGTGTGGCATTTGTCTGTCAATTTCAACCCTGTTATGGTAGAATGTCTACGAGTAGTATCTGTCTGCCAGACCACTTTAGCAACTTCAACTTTCCCACTCCTGACACACTTCTAATCCGAGAAAACGAATTACATAGCTGCTTAGTGTCCTGGTGCCTCTTCTGGTTATGCTATTAGTTTTATGTCGAGGTGCCCTGAAACGAAGACGGGAGTGAAAAACCTCCATTGGCCATGCGAGGACCGACGGACTGCAGCAAAGTCACGTGAAAAATGCTCCGTTTCAGAGCATGCGCGTCACCAGTCGAGATCGCTGTTCATCTGGTTCGGAGAAGATACAGTGGTGCATTTCCAGCTGATAATTTCTTCTAATGGCTGCATAAGCTTGCCATTACTACTAGACGAGTCACGAGGAATGGATTGATTTGAAATGCGCTGAAATGTGTCTTCGCTCCAGACCATGCAGGCTGTGACTCATGCAAAATTGGAGCACCGTGCGAGCACGGAGTAGGCTGACGCAAGTTCCTGGTGATTGTATCCGCGATACTGGCGCAGCTTACCCATCGATCGACGATCACAATTTGCCAAGCTTGAGGCTTGGCGATGCCAGGCCATTGCGGGTGACGTTCACAGTTTTTCAGACCAGGGCATTGTGCACTTGAATAGTACGTAGTGGAAGATGTCAAGAGAATAGAGATCGCAGGTTCGTAAGATCGGAGTATGTAAGTAGTTACGAACCCCGGAGTTCGGAGTTCCGTGTTCGATGACCGTGTCGATATCTATTTGACGATTGTCCCTGTACCTTGTCCCTTTTGAGGCGGTGGCAACCTAAAATTCAGTAAATGTTTTCATTCCGAGTGGTTCTCGTAGTAAAAAAATCTCTGCCATGCCCTAACCAGATTTGTGCTAGACACAGTTTGGATTTCTAAACTTCCGCAGGATCCAGCGGTGACTGCCGCCATCAGGCCCGCTGCAGTCTCCACCTGTCCGTGCTGATGGCGGCAATCGGCCAGACCTAAAACCCGGAGATGCGACCGATGTTTTCGCTTTGCGACATTTGCGACAGCACAGAACTGTTGCTGTCAGTCACCGATTAGGCTCTAGAGACACACACAGCTTGCCAAAGTAAGCTGTGTTGCCCTCGGCATTCGAATATGTTGAGGAGAGAACCGAAGCTGCCGGTCAAGCAGCTTGTAATTCTGTGTATGATTTTCCCTGATTTTGACTCACCAGTGTGAGTGATTTTGTGGCTAACTCCAAAGGATAGCAATATGTCGCTTCGCAGAGCCTGGTACGAACATTGATCCCTCTTAGCATGACCGTAGAATGAGACTAAATCGTCGATGCGATTTAATTAGTCGTGTTCACTTCGGTATTGCCGTACATGGTACGCGATCAATGAGTATCCCGAGACCAGCAGGAGGAGACGCAAACTGACAGGGATACATAGCCGGAGATGATCGAGAGCGTCGGAGTGCCCAAGAATGATGTAGCCAGGTGGGTGGGCATTGCGTCGGCCATTACCGCCGCGTGTCAATGTATCATGGCCATTCCCTGGGGCACGTTCTCTGATCGATTCGGACGCAAGCCGACCATCTTGTTGGGCCTGAGCTTTACCATGATCTTTTCTCTGATGTTCGGCTTCTCCAAGTCGCTCACTTCGCTTTTGGTCGCCCGTGCCCTGCTGGGCCTCATGAACGGCAATGTCGGCACGATCCGGACCATGGTTGCAGAGATGGTTCCGGAGCGCGAGCTGCAGCCTCGCGCGTTCAGTATCATGCCGCTGGTGTGGACGATCGGTTCCATTTTCGGACCCGCGTTTGGCGGCGCCCTGGCCAATCCGGCCGTTAAGCACCCGGAGATTTTTGGCAGCTGGAAGTTGCTGCGAGAGTACCCATTTGCTCTGCCCAACATTGTATCTGCGGTGTTATTCGTTATTGGAATTACGACGGGGTTTTTGTTTCTCGAGGTTCGATCAATACACCGGTTATTATGTGGTAACTGGCTGACGCGACGCAGGAAACTCTCAAATCGAGAAAAGACAAGCGAGATGTCGGCCTGGTTCTGGGCCAGCTGCTATGCTATCCTTGCACAAAACGAAGACCAAAATCGATAAAGGCTGCTATAGATGAAACCACATCACTCCTCCGGGATCATGAGCACGCCAACGGCGTCAATGGAACAACAGGTGTGCCGACAAAGAAGAAAAAGACTAAGAGGCCCAAGTTCTGGGAAATTTTCACGCCTCAATCGAATCTGGTGTTGATTGCATACGGAATGTTGGCACTGCACAACCAGTCGTTCGACTCGTTGCTCCCGGTGTTCTTGCACCACCCACGGCAACAGTTGAAGGACAATCCAGAAGTTAAACTTCCATTCCGCTTCGCGAGCGGGTTTGGTGTTGGTACGTTTTCTCGGACACGAAAGAAGGAAAGAAAAAAGCTGACGCCGTCCAGACTCCCAAACGATCGGCATCCTCTACACCATCATTGGCATACTCGGCATGTTCATCCAATTCGTCATCTTCCCCCGCGCTGCTCGCCGCTATGGCGTCCTACAATGCCTCAAAGTCGTCGCGATCATCGCCCCGATCCTGTACTTCCTCACGCCCTTCACCGCACTCGTCCCCGAGAAGCTGCAATACGTCACCATGTTCGTGCTCATGCAGTCCAAGCTCGCGCTCTCCATCTTTGGCTTCCCCTGCTG
Source organism: Thermomyces lanuginosus (assembly GCF_041956635.1). Classification (NCBI taxonomy): domain Eukaryota; kingdom Fungi; phylum Ascomycota; class Eurotiomycetes; order Eurotiales; family Trichocomaceae; genus Thermomyces; species Thermomyces lanuginosus. Next base: position 210,736 of record NW_027192358.1, on the reverse strand, counting down.
CACCATCCTCTTGACCAACACCGCTTCCAGTATGCAGATCCTTGGCACGCTGAACGGTGTCGGCGTGAGTATCAGCGCCATTGGCCGCACCGTTGGACCGGCTATCGTCGGCGCGGCATTCACGCGTGGCGTCAAGATGGGTTATGTGATTGTGCCGTGGTGGGTGTTGACGTTTTTGAGCGCGCTTAGTGCGGTGCCGGTGTTTTGGATCAGGGAGACGGAGGGGTTTGTGCCGAAGGATGAGGAGGATGATGAAGACAGTGAGGAGACTGTGGTGGAGGGGAGTCGAAGTCCTGATTCAACGGCTTCGAGGTGAATCTGAAAAATTGGATACAGGGTGTTTTGGAAGCATGATGAAAAATGATTGATTGGTTTAATGCGTGATGCATGATCATATATAATGAGGGACGTACAACGGTCAAAAGTGTCAACTTGTATATATGGCATAATACCTTTTTTTGACAAAGAATAATAAAGGGTCATGTCAAAATAAAAAAAAAATTTTGAAACGGAAAATACTATGCACCTCAGTGATTGACGAGCCCAATATCACTTCAGCAACTTCGTCGCCTTCTTGATAGCGTCGACAATGATATCCCTCCATTTCTGTCCGCCGTTAGCAAACGTCCACATCGAACGGAAAAATGAGGAGGATAACTCACCTCAGCGTTCTCCAAATTGCCAGCATCAAAACTCTCCACCAGCCCCGGATATGTCGCTCCCGCATAGCCCGTCCAGAGACCCGGCGCAAACACAACATGCTTGAACCAATTGCGCCCATCGAGGCCCTTGTCATACAGGAACTTGCGCTCCAGAGTCTTGTACTTTTGGTTCACCGCGCGGACTTGGAACCAGAGCCGCAGCTTCCTCCACCAGTGGTACCATGGGATGTGCTCGCCGAGCTGGGCCTCGAGATCTGCAGCGTGTGCGTCGAATTCCACTGCAGCGGCGCGCAGATCAGCGATGGCTTCCTCCAGTGGCTTGAAGTCGAACGATGCCTTCAAATGGTCACGCGCGTGCGGGCGGATCCGGTCAAGGTAGTCGCGTAAACCGTCGGCGTAGTCTGTCGCGTTGAAGCCGAGAATTGGCCGCTCGGAAAAGTACGCAGCTAGCAGCGCGAAGATGCGTGTCGTCGCTAGATGGTAGTGCCAGCCTGGATCGCCGAAGCGCCTCATCCAGTCGAAGCTGTCGTAGTTGGAGTGGTATTGGTAGACTGGGTCGCTGGGACCCCTTTCGAAGCCTAGCGAGACGCTCGACACGCCGGCAAAGTCCTGGAACGCCGTGAAGTCGCTGCCGCTGCCCATGGTCGAGATGTGCCCGCTCCAGACATCGCGAACCGTCTTTTTCTCGCCCTTCTCCGTCTGGTTCGGTGCCGGCACCGTGCCCGTCACGTTGTAGATGGCCTTGTTCAGCAGCGGGCTTGCGGCGATGGCGAAGTAAGTGCCCGTCGCCGCTACGTCCACGTTGATGTACACCACGTTCGCCTTCGAGAGCCAGGGGAGGTTTTCCTCCACCCACTCTGTCGATCCCAGCAGGCCGTACTCCTCGCCATCCCAGCTGGCAAACACAATTGTGCGCAGTGGCCGCCATCCAGCCTTGAGCGCCTCACCGAAGCTGCGAACAACCTCGTTGAGCGCTGCGGAACCGCTGTTCGGATCGCCAGCGCCGCCAGCAATCCAGGCATCGCGGTGATTGCCGAGGATGACGACTTCGTCGGGAATGATGCCCTTGATCACTCCGATCACGTTCCATAGCGGCGTAGTGACGTATTCCTGCTTATTGTACAGATTGATCACCACGTCGTCCGGCGACGGGCCAACGTTGTATTTGACGTCCTTGTGAGCCAGACCACCACCGTGCCAGGCCTTATCAAAGTCAGACGCCTTGGGCCCGTGGCCATTGAGAGCCTTCAGAAGGGGGAGCGCTTCCTTGTACGAGATCGGCAGGGATGGGATGGAGGGAATCGCATGGGACGTGTCCTGCCGGGGGACCCCGGGCTTGGACGGATAACCGGGGGTGGTCGGGTCACCCGGTGCTACACCTGTCATTGTCAGAGCCATGAATTCGCACTCCATGAGGGGATCTGATCTTACTGAGGAATTGCACACTGCCCCGCTGCACAGCACTTGGGTTTCGGGCCGGGCCTTCGGGATACGCCTTGTATCCATTCTCTTCTGTGATCTCGCCATCCTCCTGCGGGTCGGAGTAGATGATCACACCAACTGCGCCCAGCTCCTGCGCACGCTTGACCTTGAGACCGCGGAAGATACCGCCGTACTTTACGATCACAATCTTTCCCTCCACGCTGATGCCGGCGTTGATCAAATCTTCAAAATCCTGATAGGTACCGAAATTCGCGTAGACATACGGAGCAGTTACATTGCCATTGGCCGAGTAGCCATGAAAGGTCGGAATGCGATCCGGTAATCCGCTGGTGCCGTCCTCCTCCAGTACGTCTTCCTCCAGGGAGGCCTCGAATGAAACCTCGTACTTGTCATCTCCTTTCTTCTTCAGCAGAGCGAGCCGGTGATCGACAGGATAGTTCAGATAGATATCATATGAGGCAATGGAAATGTCCTCAACGCCAAATTCCTTCCACTTCGCCTGCGTCCAGACGGCCTGCGAGATGTTGCGGCCGGCCAGGTGCGGTCCAGCCGTGTAATAGCGACTCCATTCCTCAATCTTCTGAGTGGTAGGCGTGTTCAGCAGAATCGATTGCAGCTCATTGTACGAGACTCCTTGTGCCTGTGGCCAGGATTGCGGCCACGGACGGGCACCATGCATCCACGACAGAATTGGCGCGGCCGCATCACCACAACGTTTTGTCGGCAGAAGCCACACAAACAAGGCAATTGAGACAATTCCCAGAGTCAGCAGTCGAAAGACGCGTCGGGAGCTCGCCCGAACCCGCTTCCGTCGAGTAACTGCTGGCTCGATCCAGGGCGGAGATAACTCCGCAGCTTTGGAAGACATGCTGCGATTAGATAAGAACGATGGAATCTATCAGGATGGAACGAGTAAGAATTGAAGTGACTATACAATTATTGAGACAAGATGAAGATGTATCAGACGAATGCCTCCCCTGTTCTCTTCAACGAGAGAAAGATGAATGCAAGGCGACTGCAGTGATGACGTGATTGATGATGCGTCGTATCAACGTCCTGTCGGAGGTCGGAATTCGGTTTCGGCATATTTACTCCGTATGATGTTCTGATAAGGTCACGTGATATAAAATAAGCATTGATAAGGACCCTCTTTCCCCCCAGTCCTAAAGGTCATGGCCCACCCGCCGTCCACTGCCAAGCTCAATGCAGATCATGACTCTGATCGAGCTCTACGAGCACGTTTCTTCCTGTCGTCTTCCACATGGATCACATCATTTTCGGCCGCATTGAGCTTCTCGCCGAGGACAATGCTATCACACACAATCTGGCGCGCCTCCTCATCGCTGTCAACGTTCATGTCTTCCTTGACGAGGCGAACTGTTAATTCCGGAACCAAGACGCTTTGTGCGTAGGCAGCAACTCCGACTGTCTTGATCACGTTGTCGGTTGCGGCGAGCTGCTGCAGTTTCCGGAAAAGCCTCGTGCTCAAAAATTGCAGCCTAGAATTCAGTTAGACTTGAACCACCAACCACCACAGATTCTCTCTCAGACTCACATCTTAGTGGCGCCCTTCGAGCCGTAGTATCCGCAAGCCATGTTGTCCAGGTCGTCTCCCGTCATGGTCAGACGCCAGTTGACCTTGCCGTCCCTGATCTTTGCATCGAGAATGTCTCTGTAGTACGATGGGCCGCCTTTGATAGCCAATTTTTCAATAGCGGGTAGATGACGGCGTATGCGCTCTTCAAATCCATCCCAGTCAATCGTAGGATAACCTCGTCGCTCCCACTCTTTCTCAGCATCTCTCCTTTTGTGCTGCCTGCAGAACACCCGTTTCTCCCGCGGTCCCTGGCGCTTCTGGGAGCGGAACATTTCCAGCATGCTCCATTCCACTACGGCATGGCACACAGGGCAGAGTGCTTCCTCAAGCTCCGAAGAAGATTCGTCGAGCTCGGCTAATTCAAAATCTTTGGGAAACAGGTCCGACGCTACCGAGCTCAGCGATAACGGCGTGCTCACTTCCGTGAAGCCCGATTCTTTCGTCGTCAGCGACGAGCTCGGTAGATCCGGTGGTTCCCTGAACCCATTCCCTGCCTGAGAAGAATGTATGGGATCTTCAAGCTCGCCGCCGGTTGGCATTTGGAAAGCTGGTCCAGCGTCGCGCTCTTTCCTGGGGCTGGGGATGTGAATATCCTGGGGTACTTGGAAGCCTTTGGCAATCTCTTCCGGCGATTTCTTGGGTCGTATGGGCGATTTGTCCGGGACTGGAACCTCCCGCGGCAGCTGGAACCCTGTAGAGCCCAGTGACTGCGTCGAGTCCGTCTTCTTGTTGTGCGGACGGCTCGAGCTTGGCCGCGCCGAGGTGGAAGCAGCATGGATGTTCCTGGTCACGCTGCCCCCGTAGGTATTTCTCCGCCTCTTGTGGTTCTGTGACGACTGCGACATGAAGCTAAACGGGTCGTCGTCGTCGTCACTGTGTTCCAGCGACGCACTGGAATTGCGCTTTGGCGGAGAGGTTCTCTTGGACAGCTTCGTCGATGCGCTTTCCTGTTTTGTAGGAATGCTTGAGGTCCTGACTTCACGACCACCGTCGCTATGATCGCCCTTCTCTTCGTCACCCACAGCATTCTCGCTGCTTTCGTCATCCGAGCTTATCGGTTCATCGTCGGTCGCAGGCTCAGGTTTCGGTTTTTGTGGCTCCGATTTCGCGTCTCGCTGCCGCGTTTTGACACCTCCCACTTGAGAGAGCAACGGAGGACCATGATAATTTGTTCGCGTTAAACGAGTCGAGGCAAAGCTTGGGTCCGGCTTTGCCTTTGGCAGGCCCTTCATCGTCGAGGGAGGACTGTGTCGCGAATAGCACGCGGTGTATACATCGAGGGTTTATGGCGTCGTTGAGCGCGTTTAGCGTTGCGCGTTCCGGAGGCGATGAAGTGAGGAAACACAACTCCAGATCCTAATCAACAGCGAACATCTGTAGTTCCTTAAATCATTGTAGGATTTTCGAGCTGAATGAAATTGATTAGTCCACTGATCAAATTGTGGGACAATGGAGCTGCACGGGCGGATCGACCGCGTGTTCGAGGACTCGGCGGAGCTAAGTGAGCCACGCGCCGCGACTTCACAAGTACTCTATGTCGGCGAAAACAAAATCAAATCTCACATCAGTTCAGTATTACCAAAGAATGCTTTAAAACCAAAATTAATCATACAGTATAATAGCAAATCAAGCAATTGATTCAGTCTCGAGGATTCGAGATTGAGAACTGGACTCGCTATCTTCATGCGGCATGGTGATAATCCATCCTCATGGAACAGTACGCGTAGAACCATCCAGAATAGCATGCAATATGTACAAAGATCGCTCCAAAAGACTCATATCTAGCATCAGACATATGATTCAGAATGGGTATTCTATTCCCAATCATCGTTGCTCATGAAACATTAGTTGTCTCAAGTCCACTTCACTCAAAAGTCATCTTGATCTCTCCTTCATCAGGTTCAGCCCAGGCGTTGTGCTCGAGCATCGCGGCTTGATCGCCGCCAAAGCCCAGACCAGCGGGCGCTGTTGAACTAGTTTGCAAGGGTGGTCGAGAAAACGAAACCAACGGATCAGCCTGCGGTGGATCTCTAAAGTCGGTATCGAAGGTTAATTGAGGCTCTTCCTCGCCAAGGATGCCGGGCTCCAAATCCGATTTAGCAGGCACAGGCGCTTTGGGTGGTTCAGTCGTAGGGGTGGAAGACAGCTTATCTGGGTGTACCGCATCATCGGCACTGTAGGAATGTTTGAGCTCAGGCCGATTACTCTCCGGCGACGCGCCCGAAGCGTCCTGAGATGAGTTCAAGTCCAGCTTCATCGGAGGAAGCGTGGATTCCAACTGCTTGACCTCGATCTGCTCGGACTCCAGCTCAGCTCGGATAGCATCGATATCAAAGAGAACGTTCTGGTTCGCATCGTTCGCACTGTGGTCTGACTGCGGCGAGCTGGTGGCAGCATTCACGTCGTACATTTCCCAACCCCTCTTCTGCGCGAGTCGAGAGCGTTTGAATATGCCAAATCGTCTCTTGTCCGGCTTTGCTTCAGCTTCGCGACGGGCCTCATCAATCTCGCGGATCAGCTCACGTTGCCGCTCTGCATGGTCATCAGGATCTGGATCCTCGATCTCGGCAAATTCGTCGCTAAGGACCTCCCAGCCAACCTGTCGTAGAATTCGAGGCATGGCGGCCCGATAATTCATATGGCCGCTGACCAGGTGGGTTACGTCGATGTTCTCCAATCCCGGTATGTCCTTTACGGGGGCCAGACCGGCCACTCGCATGATACCGCCGCTGGTCGCACGGAACAGGTATCCCAGAATCCAGTCATTGGACGAGTATCCGTTCACGAAACGGCCAGAGACAACGCTGCGAGCTTTCAAGTATTCATCTTTGTTCGCAACGATGGGCGAACCGAAGAGATAGACGTTTTGCACGAGGCCATAAGCCCCCTTCTTTGCCAGTTCCTTGAGACAAGAGAAGATCACCCTTGCGCCAAGGGAGAATCCGAGCAATGTGATCGGCCGCTTTCCCAGATTGCGATCCATGATGGAGTCCGCCAGGATCAGGCCAGCAGCATTCGCTCGCACCAGCGACACATTCCAAGGATTGTCAATGAGGTAGGCTAGCTTTGACAGCACAATTGGCAGCTGTAGTGCTCCCATGAGCGCCGTCAGGATGGTGCTGCCAAGGACTTGCTGCAATCCTTGGGTCAAGGCCTGACAAATGTTAGCACCGTCATCGCTAGGCTTGTAAGGGCAACAGTCAACGAACCTCTGTAGCTAGGATATTGATCGTTTGACCCATGCTCTGCAACATTTCCGGTTCCCAGTATACCGAGTATATGTCACCCATGATTGGGTCGACCGTACTAAAAGGAAGTCGGACATCATCGACCTTACCAGTCATCCAACCCGAGATTGTGACGATCAAGTTGACCCTCTTATTGTTATGGAGAGGTCGATACTCGAATGTTTTCACAGCGCCGGTACGCCGATTCGACGCTCTGAGACCTGTTATACCTCCCGTAAGGGTTGCGCCAGAGGCGATCAGAGCGGTACCACCAGCCCCGCCTAGGAACGCTCCTGTGCCCGAGATACCGATCGTGGTGAGTCCGGCAGCCAGGCCAGCACCAATAACAGGAGCAAGGAGTCCTGCTGAAAGACCGATGATGAGGCCACCACTGACAGTGGCTAAACCCATAATCATGTACTTGCTCTTAAGAGCCTGCTTACGCCGCGCCTCCATATTTTCGGCCTCATCCCAAGTCTCTTTGCTCGCCTCCTGCTCCATTTCCAGCGCATCAATAACCCTCTTTTCAAAACGACAGATCTGGAGCCAGGAAATATCGAGCGCGTTGCCAACTTTTTCCAACAGGGTCCGAGAACGGGAGTCGTAAGTAGAATCTGCTATGAGGACGAGGAAAAGATCGCAGAGTACCGTCCAGCGTAAATCTAGGTCAATTTTTTCCGATGTCGGTAACTGCGAGGGCGACTGAACCTCTGGAACATCATCATCAGGCCGCTCATTGCCCGACGAGGGTGGGACCTGTTGATGTGCGCCAGAAGACGGCCGCGAATACTCCCCAGATGAAGAGCGATTATTCTCATCGCTGCTTCTACTAGGCGATTTGACAGAATCTGAAGCCGGGGTCGAAGGGTTGTCCGTCTTGGCCATCGGATTTTTGACGCGGGCATTTCGCATCAAAGGAGGAACGAGGTCTGCTGGCTGGACACCGTGCTCTGACAGCTGTTCAATCATTACCTGTTCGGCAGCGTCAATATCCATGTGGCTGAACAGCCGGATCATCACGGCCTGGCCCCATTTCTTCATATCATCCACTGCGTTGCGCAGCTCCTTCTTTGAAGCTTTTGTGACAGGGATGTTTTCCAGATCCATAATCATCTTATGGATTACCAGCCGAACAACCCCTACATAGGCAATCCGTTGACCTTCTGTGAGGAGTTCTTTAGTGGCCTGCAGCTGGCTAAGCGGATCTCGAACATCGTCGTCAATGCCGGCTGAGGTCCCATGCCCTTCCTTGAACAGGTAGCTAGTATTTTCGTCCATGCTCGTTGCTGAGGCAGAATCATCGTCATCCAGTCGAATTCGAGTATATCCTTTCCCTGCTCCTCCCAAGCCAGAGTACACTGCTTCATCGTCCTCAGGGACCGAGCCTTTTGCTACTAGTCTGCCATAATCATCGTAATGATCAAGTTCGCCAAGCGCAGGCATGGCCTTCCATTCTCCCACGTCTTCATCGCTACTACTTTCATCGTCGCCGCCGGGATCCGCTAACCGCTGATGTGACCATGCGGAAACACTTGCCGATACCTTGCGAGTATGGCTGCCTTGCACTTCTTGGGAGTCGGCGTTCCCCGACGTAGCCGAGGCGTCCGTAAGTACGGGGGCATTATTCTTGTTACTGGAGGTCGAGCGAGATCCAGTATTGGCGGATTCTTCTGCCTTGTCCACCGGAGTTGCGGGCTGGGTTCCCTCCTTACCCTGTACTGATGGCGATGGAGAGGCATTGTCCTGACGTTTCGGTGGCTCACTCGACTCCCTGGAATTCGCTTTCGATGATGTCTCCGTGGTTTTGCGGAAAAGCCGGCTCTTTGAGGCTGCCCGCGAATCCTTCTTCCGAATGGGCAGACCAAATTCATCCAACTCTACCTCAGGCTTCGCATTATCCGATTGTAGAGGTGGTGGCTCTTTTGGTGTCGGTTGTCGAGCACGATCCCGTGGGTCCTTCGAGGCAGCGGCTGCCGGCGCCGCTGGTTCGTTGATTTCGGCCGTGCCCGGGTGCGTACTAGGCGGCGGATGGTCTACCTCCTTCACCTGATGCTCATCTCCTCCGTGTTTCTCCGCAGAAGGCATGTTGGGCCGACAATGGCAAGCTGATCACGGTGCCGTTTCCTCGTTTTTCGCGCTCGAAGTTGATCGGTCGACCGGCTCGTCCTGATCTTCGCTTGAACCCATTCGCGATAACCGACCCAGTATCCTGCTCCTGGGCGATTACAGACGCAGGTCCAGGAATTGCGCGAAATAGCTCGACAGCTGACGTCGAAGGCGGAGACCGTCGTAAGCGGAGCTCACCAGGGGTGACTCGATGGAGTAGAACGGATGGTGGTTTCAAGACGAACGCGTCATCGAAAATCTTTCTCCATTTCTCCACGGAACGACTCGTTTGTGAAGGCGGCTCTCAAGTTCAAGGTCGGTGGCGCCTCACTTTCTCGTAGCCAGGGGTCCTCAGGGGGAGCTTAATTGAGGGCGGGTCTCAATCAATTCTTTTGCCCAACCGGAAACGGAAGAGAAAAATGCGGCCATCCATGGCGTCAAGACTTCTACAAGTATGCCGAAGCTAAAATTTCTACGGAAAAGATTACTTCGACAGCATCAGATTCTTTATTGCCTCTAGTTACTAACTATGATCTCAACCCGAAGAAGGCTGACTGTCGGATGCGACAGCAAGGGATGCCTGAATCTATCTTCGGCTTAGGATACTGTCACGAATCCATCCCAATTCTCTAAGGCAGCCCGAATATCTTGCTCGTACATCGGTAGTCCCCCGGCGAAACTCAACTGCTCTCGTTTCTTTCCAGGGATGTTGGCTCCCATATACCACGAGTCCGCCAGAGGCAACAAAGTCATGTCGGACAGGCTGTTGATCTTCTCTTTCCAGAGTTTCTCCGCCTCTGGAGTAGGCTCAACGGACTTGAGTCCGCTATTAACAATCTTTTGGATGGCGTCGATAATCCACCGGGCTTGCATCTCGATGGAAGAGGGCCCATTTGAGTATGCAGTCGGTCCGTGAGCGCCGTACAAGAAGAACATGTTTGGGTAACCATGGTGTGCTAATCCGAGATACGTGTTGACGCCATCTTTCCACTCATCCGCAAGCAGCATACCGGTCGTGCTTTTTAGCCCCATCTTCATCATGCTCCCGCTGACCGCGTCGAAGCCAGTGGCCAAGGCGATGACGTCGACTTCATGCAGCACTCCATCGCTGGTGACAATACCCTCTGGCTTGACCTCAGCAATCTTATGCTGTCGAACATTGACTATCTTGACATGGGGCTTGTCCAACATCTCGTAATAGTCCTGTTCCAAGGACGGCCGCTTCGTCCCGAATGGATGGATGGGCTCCAATGGGGCCAGCAGGTCTCTCTTTGCCGGATCTGTGATTCGAGCGCGGGTTTTCTTGGCCCAGAAGTTGTAGGCTTCGCGGTTCGCCTTTAGATCATACAAAAGGTCGGCAAAGTTGGCAATCCAGAAAGCAAAGCCACCTCGTTGGTACAGGCTCTCGTAGAACGCCTCCCGCTCCTCTGGGCTGACATCAAAGGTGAAAGTATTGGAGAAGTCATACTGGAAGCCAGCGAAGGTGGTCTCACGGTAGCGGAAGAAGTCAGGATAGGTGGACTTGCGCGCTTTTTGTTCCGCCGCGGTGAGTTTTGCTTGTCGCATAGGTAGCGCGAGGTTGGGAGTCCTCTGAAAGACAATCAATTCATCCGCTTCCTTGGCCCATTCTTGACAAATCTGAACGCCACTGGCGCCGGTTCCGATGACTGCGGCTCTCTTTCCTCGTACATCAACCCCTTCTTCAGGCCAGTTGGACGAGTGGTGAATTTCTCCCTTAAATGTCTCCAGCCCGGGGAAGTCGGGAATATACCGCTTTGCGGCCATACCTGTACACACGAGGAAGAATTTTGCGTTTGTGGTCTGGCCATCCTCTGTGTGGATGTTCCATGTCTGCCTGGCTGTATCGAACTGGGCCCCGACGACCTTCTTATGAAACTCCACATCCTTCTTCACATCGAAAACGTTCTCAATGTGCTGGAAATACCGGCGAATCTCCCTCCAGTCTGGGTATTTCTCGGTCCACGTCCAATCCTTCCATGCTTCAGGCATCGAGAATTCGTAGACGGGGATCTCGGAATCAACCCTAGCGCCAGGATAGTGGTTCCAATGCCACGTGCCGCCCAGATCGGTTCCTTGTTCATAAATGCGGCAGCGGTAACCCAGCTTCCGTAGGTGGATTAGGAGATACAGCCCGCCGAATCCCGCCCCAACGATGAGGCAGTCGTATTTAGGGTTCGCATGACGGCCAGAGTCGTTTGTTGTCTGCTTGGACTGAGCCTCATTGCGGGCCGCACTGCCATCAACCCAGGCCTTTGCCTGAAGAAGACGATTGAGAGTGTTATGGGAGGGCGACTCAGATGCCATTGGAATTGAGCTTCCCAAAGACGTGCTATATCAATCTCGAAGGAATGCTGAACGATTTAAGCGATGATGTTGTTTCTAAGCGAGTCTACTCCGGGCTTGCATCGTTTTATTTATAAGAACAGCAGCCTCCTGTCTCGGGGCATTGCCTTCGGGTGATTGGACGTGCATCCTCATTTTCGAATCATATCCCATAAATGTACTCGTCACAACTCTAGATCCCTGCTGTGAACGTGGTACGGCCAAAGCCGGTTAGCTTGTGCATGGTACAACTACAAATCAGTGGTCAAAAATCCTCAGTGATGCCCCCGTGGCTCGCGAAACCTGCCCTGCGCGGAACAAGAGCCAGACAATGCCAACGCGATATCCATGCCGGGACGTATTTGGGTTGGCATATGCGGGGAAGGCAAGCTTCTATGTTGTATTCGGCATTCAGTCCGATCTGCTCCTGAACAGTATGGCTGTCGAGCTGGTCAACTTCAGAGGGACTAAGCACTGTGGAGACCAGGATCGATAATCTTCCGCGGCGCGACCATAACGCTCCAAATATCATCGCTGGAAACTGGCGCCATCATCCCCGCAGATTATTAATGGGTCATGTTAGCTTGAGTTGGCCGGTTTGAGTGCTCTGGCCAAACTGTCCAATTCCTTTTTTAATTCTAATGGATTTGAGGCGACTATCTCCTCCTGGCCTTGTTTCCCCTGAGTATTGCCATCTGGACCAGTTGCCATTCCTCTGTTTCAGAGTAAGTTGCCAAGTAGGGCGCAGGTTCACATGCGGCTTCACAGTTACTATGTCCCCCAGACCCAAACTAACATTGGAGATTTGGAATGGAGACAGGGCGGCGGAAAGCTTGCCGAGGATTCCGCAAAGCCAAGACTTTTCCGGATTTGGTTAGATAATCACATGATTTCCGATTTTTGGTCACGTGACATAATCCGGGGTTTCTGATGCCGTGATCTTGAGGCAACAACGTCTAGCGAATCAGCACGTGCAGGCTTCGGCAGTGGAGGGAGGTGCCGAGTCGGATCGTCATCCACAGATGACGTCAAAATAATCGAAAGCCAAGCAAATAAACCTGGCCCGAAGATCACCTGGCATCGTGCGCCTCCCCGAGGGCGCTTGGATTCCCTCGGCCTGCCGTGCCTGCATGCCGGTTGTCGTGACATTTGCCCCGTCGGGCAATCCAGGTGTTCAGTGATAAACGTTGACCAATCCCGAAGGACGTTCGGAACATCGGAAGCGCCCGCGGCTTACGACTGGAGGGAAGTGGCAGAGCCTCAGTCGCGATTAGGCCTCGCAATTCTGCGATTGGATTCGGTGGCAATTATTGGGTGGAGTTTGACAGCACTACGAAGCGACTAGTTTGTCTGGGAAGATGAAATGGTGATGCGTAGCTCAGTTCAATACAAGAATTTTGCCAGACTGCTAGGATCACTGTCCGCAGATTGAACAACTACAAGCACTCGTAGGCAATAGTAGTTGTTCAACATTCTGGTAACGATGCCCGCTTATTCAGTGAAGCGTTCAGGATCTCTCGCAGATATCAGCAAGGTGGCAGGCGCAGGACTGCGGTTGGGCCTGGTGCTCAACGCAGTAGCCTGTCAGGTCGCTGTGTCCGGAATCGACATCCACAGCATCTCCAAGGGCGTGTCTCTCTTCTCGACCGTCTTGAAGCAGACGAGTAAGCAGCTGCATCAAGATGACTCGCTGCATACGACAGAATGCTTGGAGATTGCGCAGAGGATTAGCGGGCAGGCAAAAGCGATCTTCAAGGAGATCGAGGATATGCTCGATCAAGTTCAGAGACAGGATCAGCAGTCAACGCTCACTATCCAGGAGCGGTTCAAGATGTGTTTTCGGAAGCACCGGGTAACTTATCTTCTAGCACACCTTGAATCCATCAAATTCAGCTTGGTGGTAATCATACAAGTCTTGCAGTTGGCGCAGGCTCTGGAATCTCGAAGGTATGGCACGACTTCATACGGTGCCCAGAGCGACAGATTATTAAAACCATCAATCTCTAGATCCCCCCAATATCCTAACGATGACTCGATCGCCCAGGAGAGGGCGGAAGTTCAAAACATGTTGATCGTGAGGTATTGGTCCATCAAGAAACTGGACCGCCTTTGGGATTTAGCGAGGCAGGAAGCGCTGGACGCACGCCGGGATGAACGAGACAAATCCTCCGATCATCTGTCCAAGATGCCAGAAATACCACAAAAGCTACCTGTTATTCCGTTTGGGGTGGAGGCGAGCCTGAAGGGCATAGAGGAGTCGCCAAGGGATATGCTGTCATTGACTGCTGCCGTGCTAGACGCACTTTTGGACCGTTTGGTATTTCTGACGAGCAGTCCACAAAATAGCTCACGTCCGGACTCGGGCATTCAAGTGCTGCCGCCAGAAATCTCATCGGACAGTGAAGATGACCTGTTCAGCAATGACGCTCATGACGTCCCTCGCGGGTATTATCTCGAAGGCTCAACTACAGACTGGAGAAAACCACATTTGCAAGAGGCGAGACAGCGGGCAGCACGTTTACGACAGGAGTATGCCGACAAGCAGCCGAGGGTAGAAAGTGATTCGGAGTCTTCGGAATCCTCAAAATATTCAAAACGGAACTCCGATCGACCTCCACCGACACTTGACTTTCCTGAACAAGGACAGTACGCCTCGTCATCGTTGGACGAAGATGGTGGGATTCCTATTCCCAGCCGTCGAAGCGAGCCTCGGCCGTACGCGTATTCTGGGACGAGTGCGGGGTCAGGGAGTGACCGTGATGGCCAAATGAAAGTCTGGGAACGTGAAGATATCCGTCCCAGCGCGCGCACATCTGTCCAAGACGCCATTGACAACCGACTTCCACCATTGTCTCCTCACCAAAGCCGCCCGATCCCGATGCCCTCGCGCGGTGACCCTCGCTCTCCTGATCGACTTACCTCATCAATGCCACTTCCACCCAATCGACCACCGCAGACCGACCCTGACCACAAACATTTCATGCATTCACCAACTGCGGATGCGCGTCCGACAAGTTACAACAACAACAATAGCCAATACCCGTATTATCAACAGCCTCGACAACAGTCTTCTTCATCTCATCATCATCACCATTATTTGACGCAGACTAGGTCCCAGAGTTCTGCGACATCGTCTCAATCACCGTCACAGCAGCCCCGCCATCATCATCGGCATCATCACAGCCGGTCATCGCAACATTCACGTGAATCATCGCGCGATCGCCGCAGGGAACGGCGACGGACAGCAGCCCGGAACATACTTGGAGTGTCTGCTATCGCCGGTTTCATGGACGCCCTCGAGTCATTTGTATTCTAGTTCTACTGTACAAGGTCACTTTTGTCTTCGAGTGAAGTTATTTCTAATGTTGCTATGACAGTGGTTACTTCCATCACTGCCTGTTACCTACCAAATACCCGTGATGTGAGGCAGAACACTTCTGCCGGAGTTTTAGTTTGTAATGCGTGCATCATTTCGCAGTGTGTCCGAGTTCATTCACGCGTCTTTTGCTATTTCATATCTTAAATCTCTTTCGAATGTTTACGTTTTGGACGCCGTGCAGAGCTGTAATTCTGGTTTTGCAGAAGTGTTCAGGGATATCAGTTAGTCATAACCTCAGCACTGGGTTTTCGTTGTGGTCTCTGTTCCAGGTAGTCAGCATGTAAGAGTACCACGGGTATAACGCCGCGATTATTGGTCGTTTTCAACTTTCTTGCTGGTTCAAGCTTCTCGCGGCTGTTAATTGACGCTGTGCTCATGCCTTTGCCTTGCTATGCATATGCTGCGGAAGCGTACCGTAAACAAATTCGTCAAATCTCGAATGCGAAATATTTGAGCTAATGTTCTGACAATACGCGCACTAGGACTCTCTTCTCCGAGACTCAATTTATGGCTCTAGGCTGAATTATATCTCCGAACTCTGCAGTGCGATATCGAAGCCTACAGGAGTTCTCTATGCGGGGAGGATCCAAAGCAACGTTCGGCTCTGTCATGAATTGGCCTCGGCTGGGCTTTCTCAAAGCTGCCTCCGGTTCTGGATTCCTCAAAAAGCTCAAATGGCAAACTCTCTTCTGTAGGCACCTAAAACTTAGCAAAAAGTTGTCAGAAAAATTGAGTATTTCGAGATTGCTCAAACTTTATTGACCAAACTCCGCAATACGGGCAGCAACCAACGGGCAGAAAGGTTTCAGTACGGCGTTCATGATGCGGTGGAAGGAGAGTGGCTCATGCGGCGCTCGGACTTTGCCCTCAAAATTTTAGAGACAATGTCTATGAATGCTTTAGCAGTTCAACGATGGGACCAAAATGTCGTGCCCGATGGCACAAGAAGGACTGAGGTCCGAATCATCGTTCGAGGAGCTCTCATTTTAGGGTTAGTCGGCGGAGGGAGGGACAGAAGTCGGAACACAGGGACAGAGGGCTTCAGCAAATTGCAAAAACTCATTCTCAAATGACGATTTCAAATTTGAGGTTTTCAAACCTCAGACAGTTTGCACTTTGCAGTAATTTGCTTTTGCCACTGTGGCGAACTTTAGCTCCCCCAAGTTCCCAGCTTCTAACCTCGAGTCTGCACGGAATCGTTGAAATTCGTTCCTTCAACTGCCTTTCTGGCCTTGTTATATCCATTATCACCAGCTCTTGCCAGCTGAGTTCAGATAACTATGGAATCCCACGATGGTCCTGATTTTAGCGTAAATGCAAAGTTGCAATAACTATTTTCATCGTCAAATTTGAATTAAAGTTTTTCGCCGCATAAACTTTATTCCTTGCATTTGCTTGGCAGCTTGGCAAACTTTCCTCATTTGACGATCAGCCTTATCGCGGAGTCCAGACCCTGCCATCATGCAGCCTCATGCAAAGCCCTGCGTTGATCGCTGCATCAAAAAGAACATGTACTGCATGGACCAACTGCCGATTCGCCGTTATGAACTCTCACGATGAGTGTGCTAGAAGGTCTTTGCCGAGCAGTCATTGGAAATGACAAGCATTAATCACTGATAGTGTAGCTCCATGACGGCTGTAACGGGAATTAGACGCGAAGCGCGGGCTCCATAGTCCCCTCCTCCCCCCTCGCGCTGTGCGAGCGGAGGAAAAACTGCATGAAAGTCTTGACGGCGCGCCACTCCCTGTCCCCATCGCGGCGGCAGCAAATCATCGTCGCGCATTGTATCATTCGCATTGTGAATTCCGAGTGCTGGTGTTCATGTGGCCAATTTCGTCCGACTGTTAAAAAGATTTCGGGGAATCTAGTCGGTTGTGTCTGTGATGACACTTATCGGGGACTGAGCGATCAGTAGCGTCCTCAGTATAGTCCGGCGAAAGAACATTCAGATCCATCTCTCGCAGCCGGTACAGACAATGTCGTGACTTCAACGGCCTTATCGCCAGAGGCGGCCTTTTCTCATCCACCATGCTGTCCTCACTTCTCCGCCCAAAGAAGCCGCGCGCTTCCGCCGACCGAGTTCCGTTTCCCTCGCCGTTCGGTGCGCAGGAGACCACTCCGTTTTTGCCGAATCGCTCACGTCGTCGGGTCGACATTGACAATGAGGATGACGATGGCAGTGTCGGATTCTCCCACGAGGAGAATTCTGAAGAAGAACTGAATGATGAGGATGGAAACAACGGGTCACTGTTGCCCATATTTTCGGCGTCTCACTTAGGTACAATCGCAAGCCGTTCACGAAAATAGATGGATAGCGCTAATAGACACGGTGCTGTGGTAGATGCCCTGCCCGTGTACAACATCACCCATGCCATTCGTCTCCTCGTCATCAGCCGGTGCGAAACCACCTTGACCTGGGACCAATTGAGGTCCCCTCAGATTTCGCAGTTCCTCGTGAAGCCGATTCAGAAGCAAATTCGGGATTCGCACTTTAACCGGGCCACGATCTACGCGCTGATGGCAAATTGCTTGCAGTTCCAAAAAGAAGTAGACAGCAATCCTGGGAACAGCGGCACTAATCGAACACGAGCGATGGTCTGTGAGCTCCTGGCACTGAAACTGTTGAAGGAGTTTACTACGAGGGAATTGATCGACGCCTTGTCCTATGAATTTTTCCCGCTGCAAGGCCAAACGCCACCGACCTCAGCCACGGCGGTGCCGGGCGCTGGCTGGAGTTCTAACTCAAGAAGCAATCCCGTAGCCGCCAGCCCGGTGCGCATATCCTGTCTTGAGATAGCCATTCTTGCTCAGGCGAAGCGGTTTCTTGCGCATCCACTTGTTGTTCAGCAACTGGAAGCCATCTGGGCAGGTACCATTGTGTTTCATTCGGCTGCCGATCGTTTGCACCGGAAAGAGGCCCAGGGGCCCCAATTCTCTCGGGATTATGGCTCTTTTGCACAGACAAAACCGTTCAGTAATATTTGGCACAGTACCAAGGATCCGTCGGAAAACTCGAGTCAAGGCGTGGAGGCCCCGCGACGGATGGTGACCCTGTACGATCCTCGAGATGCATCATTGTTTAAGCTGTCGAGACTGCGGGTGCCGCGGTACCGGAATTTTCTCTCCACGTTGTCATTCGCAGCCTTGTTGGGCCTCTACCTGGCTGTCCTGGTTCAGCGGAACCTCCACATCACCGTCCTGGAGGTATTATTCTGGTTCTGGAGTGCCGGATTCATCTTGGACGAACTGGTATGTTTCAATGAGCAAGGGTTCCGGCTTTATTTGATGAGTTTCTGGAACGTTTTTGATTTGGGGATTTTGCTGCTGTTGTTCTGCTACTGCTTCCTGCGCATTTACGGCATGATGTCGCCAGACCGTCTCCAGGAATCAATTGCAGACCAAGCTTACGACATCCTCGCGGCCAACGCGGTGCTACTCTTCCCTCGTTTGTTTTCCGTGCTGGACCACTACAAGTATTTCTCGCAACTATTAATCGCTTTCCGCATCATGGCAGGGGATCTGGTTGCTGTGTGTATCCTCATCGTGGTCGCCTGTAGCGGCTTTTTCATTGCGTTTACGTTCTCGTTTGGTGCCCCAAACTCCCCAGCGGAGGTGGCTTATGCGCTATTTCAGATGCTGATGGGATTCACGCCGGCGGCCTGGAGTCTCTGGGAAGAGTACAACACTCTGGGACGAATCATCCTCACGATTTTCCTTTTTATTTGCCACTTTGTGGTTGTGACCATCCTGATCACGGTGCTCACCAACTCTTTCATGGAAATTGTTCGAAATGCCCATGAGGAGCATCAGTTCGTGTTTGCGGTCAACACCATTTCCATGGTTAAGTCAGATGCGCTCTTCTCCTACATCGCGCCGACCAATATCCTCGGCTGGATCATCACACCGCTGCGATACGTTATGCCGTTCCGACAATTTGTCAAACTCAACCGCACGATAATCAAAATCACTCACTTTCCCGTCCTGTTTAGCATATGCTTCTACGAGAAGGTCATCCTTAGCTCCTCAATGTTTGATCGTGCCGATCTAGTCAACGCAGGAACTCGATCTGGTGCTGTGTTGCGTGCTCGCCGAGACCGACAGAACCGATTCGATGCCTTGCACCGAACGAATCGGTTCTGGAGACGAGAGCCGTCCATTGCTACACACCAGCAAGACCAAACGCTCGATGAGGTTTTCCGGAAGCCATTCCGACATGGGTCGATCTATCAGAGTCCCGATGGGCGCCGCAAGTCGATCATGGTGGATAACTGGATGCGAAATTTGGGCTCCGTACAGCCCCCGGAGGAGGATGATCCGAAGGAAGTGGAGTACTTGGAAACCAGGCAGAGGCGTCCAGTATCTCCGTCTCTGCGCAGACGACGATTCACTGCCCAGTCAAAGAACCTGACAGAGACGACACGCTCGGTGGCGTCCGACCCGGAGGAATTTATCGGCCATTCAAGACTTCGGTCGGTTGCTGAAGACGTGGTTATGGGCCATCAGCCCCTGTCTGGGCAGTCCCTGCATGTGATGAAACATACAGATGCTGAGGGCGATGATGAGCGGACGAGTGATGACAACGATGATAACGATGATGGATGGGGGGACGACGACAGGGAGTTGTCGAACAGGAATCCCGAGACTGGCGACCCGACGCCGAGGGCCAGCGGGAAATCAACCCCGAAATTCTACAGCTCGCGGTCGTCGACAGCGGTGCTACGGTCGCGGCGTAACAGCCCGGCACGACGGAAGGCCCAACGCAATTCCGGCGGGCCATCGCACCAGCGGAACCCGTCAGGCATGACGATGTTGTACAACCCCACGACGACGGCTTCCGAGAGTGAGGGTGGGATTAGCCCACGGAATGACCGTCCCCACTATCACAACCGGCGCGGACGTCGCGGGAACCGATTCGACACTGCGCCGCCGACTCCGGGACACCGGACACCGAAGCGTGGCGGCGATCATGACGACGGCCTTCCACCGCAGTCGTCGACGTTTATGTCGGCGCCGGACATTCCGGGTATGGGGCTGGATCTCGGCGGCGGCCTGCCATCGAGCCTTGCCACACAGTTCCTGTATCCGGGCGGCGAGTCTGGCAACAGCCGTGATGACCGCGACATGCTCAATAAGCTGGTACTAGCGCGGATGAACAATCTTGAAGAGGGTTTCCGGGAGGTGATCCGGGAGGTCAAAGACCTGCGGCAAGGGCGGAGCCTCGGTGGATCGGGAGCAACATCGACGTCTGGTCATACATAGATACTTTTCGCAAGAAGCTACATACTCCGTATGAATACATAATAATCAGTATATGAATATTACAGATACCCCCAATCGACCTTTCATCTCATCCCATGTCACCACATCGCAAACCATTCTCGTAACCCTAATCCTAGTCCTATCCTGTACCACCCCGGACTGGCCTCGCCAGGAAAAATTTCAATCCTTCCGTATTGGCGACGCATCACTCTCCGGCAACGACTCTCCCTTGCCCATCCGCCGTCGATCCTCCTGTGTAGTCAGCGAGTTCGTCCCGCTGGGTTTCTGTGCGCGGAAGAACAACGCTGCGCCGGTGATGACTCCGGCGATGGCTAGGAGGGCTCGATTTCGTGTACTGTATTAATTCCCTTGTCAGTGACTGTTGGTTTTGATGCAGAGTGATAAAATTGGGAGCGTACGCTACGGCTGAGCGGCGGCCGTAGGTCATTGGACTGCCGGTTGAGACTGCCATTTTGTTCTCCTTTGTATTGTTTTATTTAGGGGAGACTGTTGTTCTGGTGGTGAATATCTCTGAAATGAAAAGGAGGAGGAGAGGATGAAGGATCCATGTATGGCTACGTCGGCCGGGCTCCTATCTATGGGCCTGTGGTTGGTAGGCACTAATCCGGCAATGATGACCCAGTACCGGCTCACTATGCGCTGTTGACAGTAAAGAAGCTCCTGTGGCGACCGAGCGTGGTGGGCTCTCCCTCAGTCAGGGTCTCGTCGTGTTGACGTCAGACGTTGAGAGCGTGGAGACGGACAAGTTAAACCTGCCTACCCCGTGGGACTTGAAAATCTAGAGCATTGATACGCTTTGCATTGCGTTAAGCGACAAATCATGGCAACTCTTTGTCTTGCTATGCGTACAGAGCTCCCTGAAAGTGGTTCATTAAGGGGGAGCTTTGGCAGCGGACACTGTAGGCGGTTATCTCTTCAGGGCAAAAGGAATCACGTGACAGGAGTTCTAGCGGGCCATTTACAGCTGGAAGTTCGATGCGCAGGGTATTAGGTATGGTATCTTCCTACGGGAACGCGTGGTTTGCGGTCGATACGGATTATAGGGCAGGCGCGGTAGGACCGCACATTTCGTCTCTTTCCGTAGCACTTCTCGGATATTTTCTTACGTATGAAGGTGGACATGATGGGCAGTTCCCACTCCGCCCGCCCCTGCTATAGTCCGTACAGGCTAAATTCACGTGCTTAAGGACACCGTGATGACGGGTATAATATTATGATACAGCTTATTATACCTTGGCTAGAATACAATCATGGATGAGGCACATCGGATGATTCCCCCTTGGTCGTCCGTCCCTGCTCGCGCGGCGTGACCAATCGCACCTTTTTCGGGGATATCGTGTTGCCAGCGGCCTGACCAGCGGACGTCGTGGTGCCGGACTGAGGATGGTGATCCGACGCGAGCATCTCGCGGACTTTCCCCACAGCCCGGCTCTCGCCCGACACCCACGAGTCGCGCTTGGCGACGTTGGCTGACGAGCGGCGGATTGCGGCCGACGTGCTCTGCTGCTGCTGTAGCTGTTGCATGAGCTCGCGGTTCTCCTTCCGGCGCGGTCCCGGTCCACAGTCGTGCATGCAACCGGGCGTCGGACAGCCGCCCTCGCTGGTCTCGATGTCGCGGAGCCATCGCGCCATGCACACAACGTGCCCGCCGTGTCCGCAACCTTGGCACCACGACCAGAGGCTCAACCCCATCGGCCGCGGCGGAGCGTAGGCCGAGTCAAGCTCCATCGCACTTTCAGACAGCACCTGCGTGGCGTCAGAGGGGGGAAGTGACCGCACGCTGGCTGCGTCGACATCGTCGAGCAGGTCTGATGGTGGCTCCCACGTGGGCACCTCGAGCCATTCTGCGGGGGGATCCAGGTTCAGACAGATGGGACAAGGCTGCTGCGCGACCCGACAGCGGTGACATCGCCGGTTGTCCCGAACTGGGTTCTCGTACGGCTTGTTACAGGTGTAGCAGAACACGTTGATGAACGCGTCCGCTTGCGCGTACTCATAGACCCGTGGGTACGCGGGCACGCAAAACTTGCGCAGTTCGGCCGCCTCGACATACATGGAGTGACGCAGGAGCTGCTCGTTGTAGGCCCGAAAGATATCCCCGCTTTGGTGGGAAGGGAGGATCGACTCGCAGCGGTCAAAGAGCAGATGGAACTTTTGCAGTAGGTGCGCTGCAGTCTGCACATCCACTGCGGTGCCTCCGTAATAGTGCCGCACAGCTTCTTTCAGGATGGCTTCCGCGCTCCATGGCTTGCTGGCGGACAGCTCCGGGGACAAAGGAAGGCTCAGCCCGTCCCAGTCGTCCTGTACCTGAGTCCCATCCGGCTTCCCGGCCACCAGTTCTTCAGATTCACCCACTCTTCCACTTTGCTCCACGATTAACGGGGGTGGAGTAGATGGGCGGTCGAGGTGTGTGGTATCTACGTCGACAAAATCATCCGAGAACGTGAATTTACTTTCTGGTTGCGGTCCGGAATCGAGAGGCGAGGTATCATCCTCCTCAGGTACTACTACCATACCGCCATCCTCCTTTTCCCACCCTGGATAATCGATCCGAAGTGGTGTTCTTGGTGAGAATGAAGTCCCTATTGACTTTGCACGATTCGAACTGTCCGTTGATGCTGAGAACATCGGAAAGCTCTCTGTCGAGTCGTAGCGAAAGAAGTTGGGAGTTCGTTGTCGGTTCGCCTCGCTAGCCAGGGGTTCCAGATTGATAATCTTCCTCGGGATGATCTGATAGTCGCGGAGGGCGGCCCGCTTGCTCTCAACTTCTTGCTCGTAATCATCTTCCGAGATTCTCCTCTCATAACCATGAGTTGAGTATTGTCGCCACTCAGCCCGCTTGGCAATCGCTCGCGGCGCAGACCGCTGATTGGCGTCGGGATCACCGGACGCATCGCCCAGCTGATCTGGCAGTGAGCTCTCTGACAAATCTGGCAGTCTGTCTGTCGAATCGGATGTCTGCCGCAGGGAACGGCGGCTTTCGATATCATATGTGGAAAGACTACTCCCGGCAAGTTCGCCGGTCCTTCCGCTGTAATAGGAACTAATCACTGACGGCGGCAAAGGTTGCAGGTCGGCGACCTCGCCTGTCAGGGACGACAGTTGAGTGCCCTGACTTCGTTGATGTACCGGTGTGTCCGGCAGCGGCACAGCAAGGGGAGTAGCTAAGTTCGACGCGTTGTCCCCGTCACCCGCACCATGGGCCCGTCGGCGACCGTCAGCCTCCATCAGTCCTTTAGAAAAATTAGAAATCGTTTTCTCGGGTCGGGAGTCCTGTGCTGTGCGTGAACCGAGCTGTCCGTCAGGCGATTTCATCTTGCGCGATGGAGAGCCTTGGCCTTTCTGCTGTTGACGTGCCCGTTCGGCGCGCGTCGTAAGCTCATGTACGACTGCATATCGAACTATCCTCCATGTTTGCGCCAGTTTGTAGAGGCCCGCCTCTTCGGCGCATTCCGCATTGTGGTCCAGGTCCTCGACCAATACCCGGATCGGGTTCCTACGACGCTTTGTATCGGGATCTGGGGACAGTGTTGCATAACGCTGTGCCAGGTAGCGAAAGAGATCAGCGCTCATTGAGAACCCTTCCAGATGCCCGACAGCTCCATTTTGCGTCGGTCCTGCAGGAGATTTACGTGCGCCCAGGGATTTTTCCAAGGATGTTATCACCGGAACATCGTCCGTTCCCGGCGGAGTATTTCCCAAGGACTTGCTCGACCTCGTTGAGGAAGCTTTTTGCTGCCTCGAACGGAAAGACGCGGTGGGAATCGGGTCCTCCGATCCATCGTCCGGAATGTCGAAGCTGTCATCGTCCGCCCGCTCGGCATCGAGCTTGGCATGTAGCAGATCTGACGGACTAATACCTTGGGTTCTTGACCGCTTTTGCATGATGGATAGAACCTGACCAGTTGGACTCCATGCAATCGCGCCCGGCGGCCTCCGATCCACAACTCGTACTGCTGAACGAATATCGGACTGTGTGAACAGGCCAGATTCGTTCACTGTCCAGAGCACGTCTTTGGACCGCCACAAGAAATCAGTGGTAACAGTATCGTAGCGGTCTATCTCTCGGAATGGAATATGTGGGCGGCGGAGATCCCACAGATGAAGACGCGGATCTTCCCTTTCATACGACGTCACCAGTTGCGTGGTTTGCCAATGACCAGTACCCTGTGCCTCAGATAACCAGCCTGGCGGACGCCAGCGCACATTGCTGACGGGCTGAGGGGCGCGGAATTGTAATGTTGGTTTTTGCCGCCTCTCGGCGGAGGCTGAGAAATCCCACACCTTAACTTGCTTGTCCGCTCCAGCGCTGACAAGATGCCTTCCGTCAGGATGCCAATCAACAGCATAGCACGACTTGTCATGTGCGCCGATTTTGAGCTGCGGCGCTTTTGCATAGCGGCAGTCCCACGACTGAATGGCTCCGCTGTCGGCGGCGACAGCGAATATGACGCCATCGCCAGAGGACCAGCGTACGTCACGAATCGCATCGCTATTTCCGCTATATGACCGGTTGCTAGTGCAGTTGGCGACCCCGCGATCCGTGGACGCCATTCGGAGATCCCACATGCGGACAGTGCCATCCTGGCTGCCAGACAGTAGCCAGGCTGGGCGATGAGGGTTCACGGCGAGTCGATGAACTTGGCGATTATGGCCGTTGAAGCGGGCAAGCTCCAAGCCAGGTCGATGAAGATCATAAATGATGATGCGTCCATTCGCGGCGGCGGTCGCTATGATTGTATCAAAATCGCCATGCGCCCATTTGACGTCTTTGATCGCCAGTTGGTCCTTTTGTTTTGCCGACAATGTGGCCGGCGCCGGACGAGTCGACGAGCCGCTGATGATGGCATGGCGGAGATTGAACTCTTCCACTATCGACCCTGGCAGTACGCGGATTGTTTTGAAGATCTCGCGACCCGCAACGACGGCGTGAGTCTTCTGCGGGGAGATATCCAAGGATGAAATCGCCAGTCCTGTCCGATGAGTGACAGTTTGGGGGATGCTGGGCCTATTGCGAAATCGTCAGTTCATCCCTTTCGCACAACCCTATTTTCATGCTATGCTCACAGAGACTTAGACCGCACTCGTCTAAACTCGTCCGGAAGAGCATTCCCGCTGCCTTCAGGTGGACTCGGAGGTCGCGATGCGGAGAAGAACGGCTGGGCCAGCCTCGCTAGAGCACTGGTTGCTCGGTTCGCATAGGCACGATGGCCATGCGGGACGCCCCCCGACGGAGGGATTGAAGGTGTGGCGGAATGCGAGGAGGTGCTCGGGTCTGTCATTATCACATCTGCTCAGCGCAGCGGGGAGAGATCCTCAAGGAGGGCACCTCATGGCCGCAATGCGGTGCGATAATCGTTGTCGACCAATCCGGCCTGCATTTCACAGAGCGCGACAAATCACAGCCTCGTATCAAAGGAGGCAAAATGTAACTGCGACGGGACCGGGTAGGATCGTCAATTCTAGAATTTCATTCCAAACAGGTGCGAATGTCCAGCGAGCGCGTTACTCAACGCCGGCGCAAGCGGCAGCGCGTACCCAGCCTTGACCTCGGCGTTGAGGGGTGTCGCGATGATCACGGAGGGCCGCGGAGCGGCGCCGAGTCATGTGACTTTTTAAGTTTACATAAGCATTATTCTATTTCTTGGCACGTATCAGTAACAGACAAGTCACTAGAATGGAGGCTCCAGCAGACATGTGGCCAACAGCTCCGCGCTCCGCGCTGGTCAGTTACACAGCAGATGGAAGACACCGATCGGCTCACTCCTCAAGATCGGATCGAGATCTGGGGTTCGTTGACCATGAGCAACGTTCTACCGGGCATCGGGCCGTCTCTCACGGACGGCGGCCGCTGTGATCCCGGGATCTGCGGGCGTCCTCCAGAGTGGACAAACTGGAACGGCCAAAATATCTGATACATGTAGCGACTGTACTCGTCCTTTGTCCTGATGTCGTAGTCCAGCATCGAACACTACGCACTGTGGGTACTCGATACATCATCTTGGACCCAAATCCCTGTTCTCTGTCAGCCACTACGTCACGGGATCTGGGGTTGCAGCGCGCATGCGGATGGCAGATGCATGTCTCGGTGGATCGACGATCTGGCGCCTTCTGGACCGGCTTGCATAGTCGATGGAAATGGCCCCTCTTTCTACAGCCCTCTCTCAGTTCCCTGTTTCCTGTGGTGACCTCGGACCTTGCCACCTATCTGATTGACAGATCAACTGGTGTTCTTCCCACTCGAGGCAAAACCGTCTGAAACAGAAGCTGATTGACGCCAAGGTGGACAAGCTGTTGGATTTAGCCTGTATTCAGCTCGAAACCAGACGACCAGTGGACAACTACAGCGAAGATCAGCCAGTCATGAGTTCTGTACTGGCAATGAGACGAACCTATGGGTGGTGGTTGAGTTGGTCGCGTGGCCAACACCCTCAAAGCGGTGTGCATCTGCACTGGATGGTGGATGAATCGCATTTATTTGGGTCCGAATCCCGTGACCAGTTTTGAACCAGTGGGAAGACGTTCCATGCAGAGCTGATCGCTTGTTCCGAACACCCGATAACTTAATTGGCGCATATCCTCCACTCAGAAAAAAAAAACGATTCTGCGTTGTCCGATTGCTCGGGTCGGCCAAAAGCGGCGTCCGGAATTGCTGCATTCAGAAGCTACGGATATCCCCGGGCCGAATCAGATCTCCCAGACGGAAAAAAAGAAAAACTTAAAGTTCGCACCAACTCCATTACAGTCAA
Organism: Thermomyces lanuginosus; assembly: GCF_041956635.1. Taxonomy (NCBI): domain Eukaryota; kingdom Fungi; phylum Ascomycota; class Eurotiomycetes; order Eurotiales; family Trichocomaceae; genus Thermomyces; species Thermomyces lanuginosus. The sequence goes on along the minus strand of NW_027192358.1, from coordinate 183,949 downwards.
TGAATTGCACAAGGCAAACCAACCAGAAAAATGAAAAATAAATTGAAAATGCCGTTCGCCCTGCGGCAAGCAGCAACAGCGCAGACGGCGCCCAGGATCATGGACATGGGACGGTTTTCCACACCGCTTCATTCGGTTTCTTCGCCCCGTCTCTCACCGCATCGTCTCTTGCAATGAGAGATTGGTTGTTCTGCGGCGTTAGTCTCATTGCAATTCATTTAGCTCGCAACGGGTGGCCGTAGTCGTCCGGGATTCCGCCCGTCCATCCTTTGTAACCCCGGTTCGGCAGAACAACCCATTGACTCTCCATAACTCGACTGCTCTGGAAACCGTACGAGCACGTAGTATAAGTATCCGGCGGCTGGAGGTCATGCAATCCGTATATCGACGATGCCGTGGCGTCTTTCCAGCGCATCGGGCCGAGGAAGCATAGTTTCTCGGGACTCGCAGGAAGCTTGGGTGCCCCTGCAGGTCGATTTTTTTAGCCTCGGTCCTTTGGGCTGGACCTCCTGCAGGCCATATCCCCGGTGTACTCTGTATGTACAGTACATGGACCACTGCCAGATCGTTGGAAGACTGGTCAACTGCAGAGATTCTGCTTGCGACGATGGACCCGAAATATAAATTCCCGATCCCAGGTGCAGGGATGCCGTCTGCCGTGCCCTCTCTGTGTGCAACTCTGTCCGGCCGTGCTGAGTAAGAACTTACATAATCGCTCTTCGGCCTTGGCACCGAGAATCCAGACCCGGCGTTTGCTCCACACTTTGCCATTCGGCGCGAGACGGACTCGTTTCTCGTGGCGCCGGGGCCCTTGTTCGAGTCTTTTGCTCTGCGACTCGTTCGTTGACAGTGCTTGGTTTGTCTGTCTCGAACTCTCGATTTCTTCGTCGATCCCTGCGGCGCAGTCGGATTGGAGACAGTCAGCTGTCCACAGGTAGTCAAACGCCCCTCTTCCTCAAATTCGGTCTCCTGGACAATTTTACTACATACATAATTGCCGGCTTTTTTTTTTGTTTCCTCTTTGGCAATCGTTTCGGTGCAATCGGTGGCGTGAAGCAGTTTTCGATGCTTGGGAGTCTCTGAAAAGTTATACTTGTACGTAGTTCGATGACTGCGCGGTTGTGCAAGTGCGGTCCTGGTCCCCGATTCCCGTCTGAATACCACGATTTATTACTCCGTGCTCCGGTTGCCCATTGTTCTGGGTATATTTGCCCGTGTTTTCACAGCTTGCTATTTTTCGAAAGCTCTGTATTCGCGCTAACTGCGTGCTGCGCCAGTTGACCCAATTGACCGCCGTGCCTGGAGCTCCCCACAGTCGCCACCGCCGCAGATCCGACGGATTGCGCTCGATCTCACTTCACCGCAGGTGACATGGAATCACAGTGATCCGGTTACCATCCGTGACGAGACCACTCCGAGGCCATGGCCGACCAATTTGGCAAGACGATGGCGTGGCAGGGCGCCGCGGCGCACGACCGGAATTTGCAGGAGATGCCGGCTTTGCTAGAAGTGCTGGGATATGTACAGATCGCGTCGCCCATTGCCACGCTTCTGGTCTTCCTCGGAGCTTTCGTCGCGAGTTCCGTGATGGCCGCAAAGCAACTGACACCTACGAATCGAAAGGCCGTCGGCCCCGGCGGTCGGCCGCTGCCGAAGCGGTCACGGAGTGCCATGTCCGTTCTGCGAGAACGAGAACGACAGGAGATGTCTCGTACCTCTCGACTCGTCTTCCGATGGCTGGCGCTGGGCGTGGCGATCACATTCGTTGCGAATGCTGCTGTGATAATGGCCCAGACGGTTATCTATCGGTCCGAACACTGGTGGCGCGGCAAGGCCGCCGTGGTATGCTCATGACCTAAAATCTGATGGATTGCCAGAGTTCGCTGACGGTGTGAAAACCATTGATTAAAAAAGATCTATGTCATAGGATCGTTTTTCGTTCACGCGATGATCCTAATCTCCCTCATCGACGCCAAACCCTCCCCGACCTGCGCACAGTTCGTCCCCTGGCTATTCTCAATCCCTGTCGAGATCTTTATCCTCGGCGCCTCATTGACAATCTACACCGGCCCTCACCGCGAGCCGGTCGTCGGAGATCCCTTTGGCGGTCGTTTTCGCCCTGGTATCACAGGCTGGGAAGTCGTGGATTCCGTCGTGGCCGCTACTCGCATCCTCATTTTGGCTACCCTAGTTGTGGTCTACACATTGCGCAACAGGATCGGGCGCTCGCCCGGTGTACAAAAGGCGTCTCTTGATCTTGCCACCGAAGCCTCCGAGACTGCGGGTTTACTGAATCACTCCGGCACCAGCCCCAACGGTTACGGCGGGACCCAAGCCAATGGCCATACGACACCTCCGCAGAAGCCCGTCGACCCCTGGGTTCGGCCGACGACCATTCCCTCGACCAGCTGGTGGGAATATCTGAGCGGCTACTCCCTGTTCTTTCCATACCTCTGGCCATCCAAATCGCGCCGACTGCAATTGGTCGTGGTCATCTGCTTCGGCTTGATCATGCTACAGCGCGTTGTGAATGTACTGGTTCCCTACCAAGTCGGAGTGATCACGGACACGCTCTCTGAGGGGGAAAACGGCCGTTTCCGGATCCCTTGGTCTCAAATCTGCCTTTACATCTTCTACCGATGGCTCCAAGGCAACCAGGGACTGATTGGTTCCCTGCGATCGAGCCTTTGGATTCCTGTTGGCCAGTATTCGTACATGGAACTGTCGACAGCCGCTTTCGAGCACGTACATGGGCTGAGCCTTGACTTTCACTTGTCAAAAAAGACGGGCGAAGTCCTCTCAGCCCTGAGCAAGGGCAGTTCCATCAACACCTTTCTTGAACAGGTCACGTTTCAGGTGGTACCGATGTTGATCGATCTGTGCGTTGCTATTGGGTACTTTTTAGTCGCGTTCGATGCCTATTACGCGCTAATTGTAGCCATTGTGACCTTTTGCTACCTGTATGTGACAATTCGCATGGCTCAGTGGCGGGCCGAAATCCGAAGGCAAATGGTCAACGCGTCGAGGCAGGAAGATGCAGTAAAGTATGTGCCTCAGACAAAGGAAACGAGGACTAGAGCTAATCTATTTCTAGAAACGATTCCATGGTTTCATACGAAACCGTGAAATATTTCAACGCCGAAAGCTACGAGTTCAATCGGTACCGGAATGCCGTCCGCGATTTCCAAAAAGCCGAGTATCATGTACTCTTCTCACTAACGCTGATGAACACGTGCCAAAACACGGTGTTCATGCTTGGATTGTTGATTGCTTGCTTCATTGCAGCTTATCAGGTAGCCGCGGGCCAGCGCAAAGTGGGACAATTTGTTACTCTTTTGACATACATGGCCCAACTGCAGGGTCCGCTGAATTTCTTCGGGACTTTCTACCGATCGATACAGTCTGCTTTGATTAACTCCGAACGCATGCTGGAGCTTTTCCGTGAGCAGCCGACAGTGGTAGATTCCCCCGACGCGAAGCCCTTGACGAGCTGTAACGGTGATATTGTCTTTGACAACGTCAGCTTCTCGTACGATGGCCGTAAACCGGCCCTGAATGGCCTGTCTTTTCACTGCCCTCCGGGCACGACGACGGCGCTTGTGGGCGAGTCAGGCGGCGGGAAGTCGACGGTGTTCCGTCTCCTGTTCCGATTCTATAATGCGAATGGTGGCGTCATTCGTGTGGATGGCCACAACGTGCAGAACTTGACTATTGATTCCCTCCGGCGACATATCGGAGTGGTGCCGCAAGACACGGTCTTGTTCAACGAGACGCTCATGTACAACTTGAAATACGCCAATCCCAACGCTACCGACGAGGAAGTGTACGAGGCATGCCGCGCGGCCAGCATCCACGACAAGATTATGACGTTCCCGGATGGTTACCAGACCAAGGTCGGGGAGCGTGGCCTCCGTCTCAGCGGCGGCGAGAAGCAACGCGTGGCGATTGCGCGGACGATTCTCAAGAACCCGCGGATAATTTTGCTGGATGAGGCTACCGCGGCGCTCGACACGGCTACGGAGGAGCACATCCAGAGCGCTTTATCAACGCTGTCAAAGGGACGCACGATGCTCCTGATCGCGCACCGTCTCAGCACCATCACGACGGCGGACCAAATTCTAGTCTTGAATGAAGGTAGGGTGGTCGAGCGCGGGACGCACGAGGAGCTTCTGGCGATGAAGGGCCGCTATGCCAGCATGTGGCGCAAGCAAATCCGAGCACAAAAGGCTGCCGCGGAGGCTCAAGTCCTACAGGATCGTGCGCAGCGTCTCAGAAGCGCTTCAACCAGCGCTACTCCAGGAGACGATAGTTCCAGTCAGTCCGATGAGGACCGACGAAGTGGTAGTACTCGGCCTGTTTCACGGCGGTCCAGCCGGGCAGGAGACCACCACTGACCTCAACTCTCCTCTTTCCCAATCTCCTCCGTCATGCTCTGACGCAACACATATCTACCTATATATATATATTCCTGTGTTTATCCCCCGAGTTCCATTTTGGCCCTCATCATCGTCCTTTTCTCTCCCTTCTTTGTGTTGAGTTGATGACGACCTTATGATTGTATGAAGACCGCATTTGCATGTGGCATGGGGTGAGGACGGCATTCTGTATATTTCATTATGCGGTGGTCATGTCTAGTTTTGCATTGCTGTTCTGTATCGAACAGCACTAATACTGGAGATGTGATGCTGGAGTGTGTAGATAGGGAGGCTGAGCAATCTACTCCGTAATGACGTTTGCCAAGACCTGAACTCTGAAGTCTTTATGCCTGAGGCATTAAGTATTCACCTAGTTCTCACTGAGCTCGTGTACGAGTAAACCTCACCTCGAAAACTTGAGCAACGCCTACACAGTCATTGAAAACAGACAAAATGCGAGCTCCCTCAACACAACTTTTGCGGATCCTCCGCGACACCATCAACCCGAGTTACCAATCGTCACGCCTGGCCTCCGTCGGTGCCTCCAGCAGCATCAGAGCCGCTCGTTGGCACACACCTGCCTCTGGGCAATTCAGCACAAGCGCTGCATTCGCCTCATCTAACAAGTCCAACTCTACTCCTACACGGAGTATTCCGCGCAGCCACCCCGGAAAGCCCTCTCTCCAGAACCGGGTCAAGCGCGCGACAGAGGAGGAAGGGGAGGAAAATACACACCATACGGATATCGCGCAACTCAATGTCCTAGGCAGCGTACCGACTCCTGCGACCGCCATTGACGCGTGCTTCGATGAGGGGTTCCAGCTGAACAATGGCCTGAAGATACTCAATGGGGATGGCGTGCTGCTTGTGGGTGGGGAGGTGTTCGTTTGGAGGCCTTGGCTGAGCGGCACAAGCCATAGTCAAGCAGAGAAGGACAACAGGAGTGGAGTGTATGATGGCTTGATCAACGCAAAGGGGCAGTTTGAGGTTCCGCAGGATGCGTGGGGGTTGTTTTCGCTAGTTTGGCCGAGGCCAGGTAATATCCTCCGTTCATTTCCTTTTTGCATGAGAAACTGACGTGTTGGGTGTAGAGATTCTGATACTCGGTCTCGGCGCGTCGATGTTTCCGGTTTCTCCGCAGACGAAGCGAGATATTCATTCGCTTGGGATTCGGGTCGAGATTCAGGATACAAGAAATGCCGCGGCGCAATTTAATCTCTTGGCTACGGAAAGAGGTGTTGGGGAGGTTGCAGCGGCGATGCTTCCAGCGGGATGGAGGAAGCGGTAGCCACGGTACTTTCTCTGAAATTGCATGTACTGTATCGATAATCATTCGGATATGTTTTCCACGTTGGATTACTTAGTAATGCTCAGGTATGTACAAATTGATGTTCTCTTCTTGGTTGTAACTCATGGAGTTCACGAAGCAGGGGAATGGCTCGTCGCCGGAAGAAACAATATCTATGATCGATAGATAACCAAGTTTGGCCGAATACATAATACCCTTGCGTAAAGACTAATAGGATTGACCCGCGCTGCCGTCTCCATTGGCGCCATGTGCCTTGAGGAACATCATGATGATCATGATCCAGCTCCTGGGCATCAGTTAGGATCGCAGGGGTCAATGCCATTCCGTTGTCCAAAGCTAATGTACAGAAGGAATCCTCTAGTCGCTGAATTGTTGGCTTCAGACAAGATTAACGTTCCCGGGGTCTCGATCTGCACATCATCGTACAAACCGCAGTATTATTGGCTCCCGTCCTGCATCGGATCGGTACCATAACTGCTCAGCCGCAGCCAGTATTGCATAGATCGATAATCACGCGCTCTGACGGAGCGGGAACTCGTGACCCTAATGCTGTATACTCCTTGGGATAGCTGCTGAGGCGATCTCGGATTCCACAGAAAAGCGACATCTCACCCTGCATGCATCGATCAGCATCTGGCAATGTGATAACGCTGCCAGCTCTCCGCAGTTTCATGTTTTGCTTTCCCAGTTCCCGTCGGATTTGCGCATTCACCGATTGGGCGGTTGTGGTGCGTAGCTTTGTAAGAACGGTCAACAGGGTCCACCACGGCAATCTACCGCTCGGGTCTCAGGCACAGAATGAATGCTTCCAAAGGAGGCATTGCTCACGGGACCTATTTTCCGGGATTACATGCGTAGTTATGGTGGCTTTGAAATAAGGCAGGGCAGGACATAGTCCTGGTAAACGGTAGTGATTGGCGTCATGTTCGGATCTGCAGAATACAAACTTAGTACTCCGTATCGTATTGATTGGTATCTCCAACTCCAGATCCCTTCTTGAAAATTATAATATTGATCGACACGTCCAAGACCATGCTAGCACCGTTCCAGTCTGAGAAGTCGAGAGACGGGCAGGTCTGACTGTTCTATATCTTAGAACCAAGGTGCTGGGCAATACTATGTACCGGCAACAAGAGTGGAGATAGTGAGAAAGTCACAAACCCTTGTTCCCGTGCATAGGGTGGTTGTACAATGCAAGGGTAATTCATCAAAGCTTGCAAAAATGCCAAACTGCATGCATCCACGTTGGACCAGCAGTCGAGGACATCAGGTACACAGCCCACCGAATTTGCAAGGTATCGCTCCACTGTTCAATGAAAGCATAATAGCGAAATGCTAGGTGGAATTGATCCATCTATCTAAAAATTAGATATCATATGCAACGTTCGTCGGAGAAGAGCCAGTGAGAACTTCATTGGACACGTCAATGTAGATCATGGCATTCTGGGAACTTCAACCGAACTGCTTCTTCATAGCCTCGTACTTGCAAGGAACATGGCAAGCGCATGCTAATGACCATTAGATATCAGTCACAATTGACGTGACAAGGAGACAACGTCTCGAAGGTGTTCTCTGGCCGAGACGCCAAAATTAATTATTATTATTACTACTAATTAACGCCGCGACGGGTCGCTCCGGGATCTCCCGTGGGCGGACCCGTGACCTCCCGAGGGGTATGGGCGGCGTGCCAAGCTAGTAGAAGGGATTATGTACACATGCTCGTCTTGTGCGCTGTGCCTATCGCCTCCATTCTAGAAGGCATCTCTAACCTAGCGCGGGCCTTGATGGGCCCTTTCGATCGCATCTGACCCTACGTATGGTCATTTACGAGGAGTGTGCGGACGTTACCTGGGGTAACGGAGGCGAGTGTTTTTCAGGCCTGTATCTTGTGTAATGTAGTCAGGCAGTGGTGTTCCGCTGGAGTGTCAGGTTCAGCTGGTTGTCTGGTCGCCCCTGTGGGTTTCCCCTGGGGCATATCCTCTCGTAAAACTTCGTAACCTCCAGCAGTGTTGAAAAATCCTTCGGTCGTAGACTTTTCAAGTATGCCACGGCTTCCGCCTTGTTGACGGGGGGGTGAGGCGGTCTCTTCGGCCACTGTCTGAAGGTGCGCCTCGCGCGG
>NW_027192358.1:165085-171706 GCF_041956635.1 Thermomyces lanuginosus | reverse complement strand
TGCCGAGACGCCAAAAAAGGACAAAAATAGGTCAATTAGTATCACGTGATGACAAAGCCCTAATATGAAGGCGGTGAACGGTATTCATTGCCACGTGAAGATCTGCGGTGTCACATGACCGGGTCACCCCCTATGGCGTCACGTGTGACCAGCCGACTGACTTGGTATGACAGCTGGTGCTGTGCTGGACAAACTCAATGATGCCTGCATCAAGGGCTGTATGGAATCCAGGAGTCGTCTCAGAATGAGCCGCTGAAAAGCCAATCGTACTATTTTTGTCGAGGTGAGCAGCAAATGCTATGTTGTTATTACCGATCCCTGCCAAGTGATGCGACCGACGTCACCGCCGGACTGACTTGATCTCATCGGACCCCCATGCTGACTCGTCAATTCTTCCTGCAGGCGATTCTCTGATCATTACTCAGAATGCCACGCGAAGAACCGCTGTTAGTGCCTGGGCGCCAGTCGTCGGAACGATCATCCATCCGCGAGGAAGACGAGGAGGATGCGCTGCTGACGGGACGGCCAGCCCGTCATGCTATCGGGCAGCGTCAGGGCCGGGGCGCCTTTTGGCGGCAGATTGGTCTGTTCTCATGGGCGCTCATTGCGACGGTCGCGGTGGTGGTGCTGTCGGTGGTTTACCAGCACCGGATGAGCACGATTCGGCATGGTTCGGGGCTGACCTGGGGTCCGCACGGGAGGCCGACCGGCAAACGGAATGTTATTTTCATGGTCTCGGACGGGATGGGGCCGGCGAGTCTGTCGTTGACGCGGAGCTTCCGGCAGTTGGAACAGGGTCTGCCGGAGGATGACATTTTGGTGCTGGACCAGCATATTATCGGAACGTCGCGGACACGATCGTCGTCCAGCCTCGTGACGGACTCTGCGGCAGGTGCGACGGCGTTCTCGTGTGCACAGAAGTCGTACAATGGAGCGATTTCGGTGCTGCCAAACCACACGGCGTGCGCAACGGTGCTCGAGGCCGCGCACCTGGCGGGTTACAAGACGGGACTTGTCGTGACGACTCGCATCACGGATGCCACGCCGGCATGCTTCGCGTCGCACGCACACCGCCGCCAGTACGAGGACTTGATTGCGCAGCAAGAGGTCGGTGAGCATCCGCTTGGGCGGGTGGTTGACCTGATGTTAGGGGGCGGGCGATGCCATTTCCTGCCCAACACGACTGATGGCGGTTGCCGCGAGGATGACCGAGACCTGATCAAAGTCGCGCAGGAGAAAGGCTTCAACTATATCTCTAGCCGTAAGGAATTTGATGGTCTGAATGGTGGCTCAGAGGCCAAGTTGCCGCTTCTCGGACTGTTTGCGGAGAAGGATATCCCGTATGAAATTGACCGTCGGCATGTCTCGGACAAGTATCCGTCGTTGGAGGAAATGACGCGCACGGCACTGACGATCCTGAGCAAGGAAACGGAGAACAGCGACAAAGGGTTCTTCATCATGATCGAGGGCTCGCGCATCGACCATGCTGGGCATGGAAACGACCCAGCTGCTCAGGTGCACGAGGTGCTCGCATACGACAAGGCGTTTGCCGCAGCGGTAGAATTCCTCGAACGGGACTCGACGCCGGGCGTGCTGGTCAGCACGTCAGACCACGAGACCGGAGGACTGGCGGTCGCGCGGCAGCTGCACAAGTCCTATCCGGAGTACAAGTGGCTGCCTGGAGTGCTCAGCAAGGCGAGCCACTCGAGCGAGTATCTCCACGACCAAATCACTGCGTACCTCGAGGGCGACGGCCGCAAGGCCAGCAAGGCGGAGCGGCGGGCGTACGTGCGCGACAAGCTGCTGAAGCCAGGGCTCGGGATCGAAGATGCCACCGACGAGGAGATTGATCGAGTACTGGACCGGGACGACTCCTGGTCTGCAGCCTACTATTTCGCGGACATGATCAGCCGACGGGCGCAAGTGGGTTGGTCCACGCACGGTCATTCCGGTAAGCACATTCCCCCTCTCCCCCCCCTTCTTGTTCCGCGCAGAGTAACGACTAATAGAGCCCAGGCGTTGACGTCAACATCTACGCCTCCTCGACCAAAGACGCGTGGCCACTCGTGGGCAACCACGAGAACACCGAGATTGGCACCTTCCTGGCCGAATACCTAGGCATAGACCTGGCCGCTGTAACGGCAAAACTGCAGGAAAAGGCCGCCGCGTCGTTTCCGGAAGACTGGATGGGCAAGCCACTCAGCGACAAAGTACAGGTCGACACGCTGGATACATATCACGGAGAATTCCGGCGGGATATGGCGGGTGAAGTCGACGACCATGAGGATCATTTCCATGGACATTAAACGATGTACATGCCAGGTGCTTTGTTGACTCATCATGGGGATAGACTGCTTTGTATCTTGATTGACCATGGAACTAGCTGGCTAGCTTTCGGTACATTGAACAAAGTATACAAATAAGACAAGCTCAAATTCGGAGAAGTATCATTTGATTTTGAAAAGATAATTTCCTATTCACGACCAACCTTGAGATCAGACGTACATACATGAGACGAATATATTATTAGCTGCAACCACTCCCGCGGACACAACGAGCAAGCAAGTAAGCAAGCAAGCGGAGTCCGGACTCTGGCAAAACCCACTACCAAACCATGGCATACATTAGTACTTCACAGAGTAACATGACGACGCGAGACGCAAAGCCAAGTGCAAATACATTAACCCCGGTATAATAAGTAAGAGGGGGAACGAATAACGTTAAGCCGTACACGCAACCCCAAAGCAAGAAAAAACGCAGGTATGCGAAAACTCAAATACAGAGCAGCATGCCATAGAATGGGAGAGGAAGTGAAGAAAGAAAAAGAACAAATGTACAGTTGAATTCAAAATAAATTATCTAGGTTAGAAGGCGATCAACGCAACCATGGCCACGAGAACGGCAAACATGGAAGAGCCCTGCAGCATGCGCTCGTTGCTTCCGGGGGCCATGTTGTCCGTCGGGGTCGGAGAGTCACCCTGAGAGAAGCCCGTGACGGTCGGCGAGCCGCCAGAGCCGTCAGAGCCGGAAGAGCCGTCTTGGCCACGAGCGCCGGCACCAATGATGAAATCATCGTCGGAGCTGCTGGATGGGGCATCCTCGCCCTTCTGATGCTTCTCAGCGCCGGCGGTCATGTTCAGACCAGTAGCCTCCCAGGAAGCCAGGACGGTGTCCTTGTCGGTGATCTTGACGGAGCTCTCCAGACCCTTGTCATCAATGTAGACGTACGAGCGGTCGCCATCCACCTCGGCGCCCTCCGGCGGGTCGTAGCACTCGATCTCGATCTCGGCGAACGTCGCGTAGTAGTAACCAGGGTCCTTGATGTCATCCGTGTCCCAGCTGATGTCACCGCCGGCCCACTCACGGGTGCCCTCCGGCAGGTCAGGGTCACCACCGGGCCACAGGGACAGCTGCAGGCGGGACGGCGTCTGCGGGTACTGATAGATCTTGCTGGTCTCGTTGTACGTCTCCTCCTTCTTGAGCTTGCGCACTTCCTTGCCGTCCACAAGCCAGGTCAGTTCATCAGGTTTCCAATCGAAGCCAAACGTGTGCCAGTTCTCGAAAGTATCGGAAGTGGACGCGTTGCCACCATTTGTGTCTACATCCCGTCAGTCTGCCTCCCCCTCACATCAGAGAATGGGTGCAACGTACAGTCCAAAACACCCTGCCAGTAGTAGTTGGTCTGAGGAGCAGTCAGCTCGCTGCCGACGCTCTCCCAATCAATCTCATCCTTCACGTCCGACATGAGGATGAAGCCGGTAACCACACCCTTTTCACGCGACGTCTTCATCTTCGCGGTGACCTTGCCGTACCAAATGTAGTGGTTGTACGCGAGCAGCGAGCCCTTGGTGTCCTTGGCCATGGTCAGGAGCAGGTTGCCGTCATTGGTGATAATCGTGCCGCTGGACATCCAGGTCGCCTCCGACGTGTTGCCGAGGAACCTGCCATTAGGCTGGAAATTGTCGGTGTTCTTCCAGTTGTTGTACTTTCCGCTCTTGCAAATGGGCATTGGGGCGCACGAGTCCACCGTGTATGAAGCCAGGGGGTCACAGCCGCCGAGACACCTGTCGCCAGTACCGCAGATTCCGGCCTCTATATGCGGACAAGCCGTCAGTCCTGAACTTTGTACTCCCCCGCAAATCGGTTTAAAGACGCTCACTTACGGCCACAGCATGGCTTCTCCTTGGGGCAGTGTTGATCCCTGCTGCACTGGATCTCGTCGTCCGCCGCCATGGCAACCATGGAGGCGGACAGCAACGCCGTGATGGCCGTAGCCAGACGCACCATGTTGATGGGATTAGATTAGGCTCGTATCACGAAAACAAAGGTCAACCGATATCGGGACCCTGAGCGAAGTAGGACAAACAGTTGAGCGAAAGACTGGCGGGTTGCGATCCCGGGGGGTAAATCGAAAACGAAGGGTCGAGCGCAGTTACGACACTACGGCTCAGTAAACGAAAGAGGCGCCACAGGGGGCAAAACGAGGGTAAGGCAAAGAGAAGAAAAGAGGGACAAACGACTGACGAAAGGCGAGGCCTTTGATGGAGTATCTCCCCGGGCAGAGTAGACCAAGAGTGAGGAGATCGACTGAAACCTTTGACGACAGAGGCAATTCCCCAGGCCAGATCCATGCCGTTCGGGGGGCATCGGCTGCTGGAGCTTGCTGGAGCCCCTTGACCATTTTGGGGCAACAGCCGCACGGGGCCCTTGAGCTTGCGTGGGATCATGTCGTATGCAAAACCGGCGATTGGGGTGGCGGACTCGGTGGAGGCGGCTATTTTCTTAGGGCTTCTTTTAGGGCCAGCTAGTGTTTGCTTTGATTTGGCAGCGACATAATCATAGTGCCACCCTGTCTATGAATCCATGCTGGCCCGTCTCAGACAACCGTGGACACGGAAAACATTCGAATCTTCTGTCCAGGGTCCTCTGAACCGCTGTTTTTGTCCATGTTTTTGTTTGTCTTGTTCTGATGGGCACCGAAATTATCCATAAAAGAGACCGGCCTGAATAGGGGGATCTGCATGGGGTCGTCCCTTGTGTCAACCAGCCCACTAGTTTCTGGAAATTGGAGCCATCCTGCATTATGTCAGCAGCTCTGGGCCGCCATTGGCCACTGATAAGCAACAATGCGCCATGCCCAGACAGGCCCGCAGGACGCCCAGCCTTTCCAAACGAGGTTAGGTGCCTCGCCTTCAATGCACTTTGTACATACTGTAAGTAGCCAAGACCTCTCCCCGGTGCACGTGATCAATGCTTCTCGGCCATTTTTAGTTTTTACACCTGCAGTGGTTTGAGTTTCACAGAGTCACAGTGGTCTCAGTGCCGGCTGTGCAGAGCAGAAGATGAGCTAACGAGATCAGACAGCGAAAAGCAGTAACTGATGCAGGCTTGCAGAAGTGAATATTAATCCAAGCCACAGTGATCATCACTGCAGGCTAATGGCCAGCTCCTCCTTCATTTCCTCTTTACAGTACCAGGCGCATTGCCGTTCCGGAGTTGAGTGACTAGCAGCAACTCCTCGCAGAAACCGCCAGAGCGCGAGACGTTGACCTGATATGGTAAACAGGTTGCGTCTCATCCAGCCCCTGAACGTATCCAGCACTCGTGCCGGGCCACCGAAGTGCTGCAGAAAACCGCCGTTGCTGACGTTAGTCAACAACTCCTAAACCTTGAAGGCATAGCCTTACCATTGCCGTTGTTGAACAACCAGGTGTACTCAAATTGTCTTTTTCCATGATGTATTGTACATCTTGCGCCCATTTCTGGGGCGTCGGCTTCTCGCCAAACAATTTGGCTTGAGAAGGGTCAGACGGTGTCACTCACGCAGCGAGTAGGCCATCCGCCGCAGTCTCATGGCACGGAAGTGACGCTTGAGTTTCACGCGTGTAGCCTGGTTCATAGACTGACTCCCCGGTGATGATGAGCGCCTCCTAGTTGCTGTAGAGGAAACACTTGGCATGCAGCGCCTACAGAAAGATCATTCAGATGAGTTAGCTGAGGAATCCTATCAATCACCTTATCATAAGCCAGTGAGGCTGCCCGGGCCATCTCACGCTGAGTTGGCCAATGCTGTTTGCTGTTTCTGATCATGCTGCCAGAACATAGCATCTTTGTTAGCTGCCTCATTCCGTGGCACAAGCAGGATTCGCGCGAAGTTGCAAAATCTGCAACGCAGTTTAGATACTGCAAAACGGAAACAGTGGCATTGTTCACTGGGAAAGCTAGAGGTACCTTCCTATGGTCGTCCATGTCTTGATGATGATGGCAGTCCCATTGCTAGCACACAGTACACTATTGATCGATAATTTCAAGTCTGGATATCGGGAAATTGACCTGCTTTTTTCTTTTCTTTGAGAGGGTGTGATTGAGTGATCACAGGCTAGCTTGACCTGAAATGGAGATGATGATGGATGCTGTGTACGCAACAGGAAGGACTCCGCTCTTATGAGAATGGCCTCAGATGGAGCAGAGAGACGAGACAGCACAGGGATGGAAGAGCTGACGAGGAGAAGGAAAATCCTACTTTGTGCATGAATCAAAGGCACTGTGGAGATTAAGGTCGCTCGAGGCAACTATTTTCGTGATAAAACCCTAATCAGGCTATGGGCTGTGTGAACGCCG